>NC_061822.1:36564693-36567193 GCF_019202785.1 Penaeus chinensis | reverse complement strand
GAGAGAGAGAGAGAGAGAGAGAGAGAGAGAGAGAGGTCATGAGAATGCATAAAGATACAAAGAAGGTAAGGGAAAACGAAGTGGTAGCTACCTACCTAAAATTAAATAAAAGTTGCCAGCAATCAAAGGCAGAACGCTTAGCTGTTTGCTAGGTATAGTTGATGCTCATGCCTTCTTGCAAGGAAGCCACCCTGGAGTTTAGTGATAAGAGATGGAAAGTCAAGTCAGGAGGAGTCAGACCTTAACGAGAGTTTTAGTGTTTCTCTGAGGGAGTGATATTATTTTTTTGATTACTAGCCAGAGATAGGGCTTTCTCTTCGTACCCGAAGGCAATAGAAGTGGTAGTTTCCTGGCATCTCTAGATGATTCTGAATTTCTTTGGCTTGCAGGGCGATTAGCCAGCTTTCGGAATAAAAATGACGGTGGCAGTCTCAAACTTGTAATAAAAATGCCCAGAGGCTAGTTTAATGTTGAAAATACGGGTTCACAGTCGTATCATTATTGGAGGAAGTTTGACGAGCTTATTTTTCTTGCTTTGGCTCCTTCATGGGGTTTCAATTTAATGGATGACCTCTTCGGCTACATACACCATCATTCGCATGAGGAGTTAGCTGTAACTGTTTTGATATCTCCTTGTCTATTTATTTCGGCAAACTAGTGATTCTGGCGTATTCCCCAGGATAAAAGATTGGAGAAAGTCTCTTGGTGGCGCAAGTGGTGTATTCAAAGACATCACACATCACTGTCAAAGCATCAATGATCTTGACGATTCTTACGTTATTTTGGCCGGGTGTCTTTCGTAGGACTAACCCGTTGGAAGGGGAAGGCCCCCCACTTCCTTGAATATTATTTTGATACTGTGATATTTGTTCGTGCTGTACAGATGAGTTCAGCTGGGTCGAGTTGGGAATTACAGGCGCCTTTCCTCGTATCTGCCACATACAATTGTCTCACATGTATTCCATGGTCTGGCCCAAGAGATCCCTTAGTCGGGGGCCTTCCTTTATCGTTACTCTCTAGAGTTGAGGTCTGACCCTAAATCTCGACCCTCCACTTCCACAGGCCTGCGTGGTCTTGGGTTGGAATTTTGGTATGGCGACAGTCCTATTCCCAGTTCTTCTATTGAAGGAGGCGGGGAACGCTCCCGCAGCTCAGGTGAATACTAAAGGCAGGTGATTGTCTCCCGTGAGCCCATACTTCACCAGGAAGGGGAAGAGCAAGGGAAAAGAAAAGTCCTGAACTAGAGCTGTTACGAGTACTTAGGGAAACACTTGGCGTGGATGGTGCCACGGTCTCCGAAGCAGGTGAGCTTCGTGCTTCAAGCTGTAAGCGAGGGTCGAACAGGCTAAGGCAAGGGGAAACTACAGACTTCTGGAAAGATCTCTCTGGTCATTAATCTCCATCTTGTTCTCTCTCTCATCAAGCGGCACGAAGTTAACATCCTCTCCGCTTTTATAACAGCCGATCTTTCTTCTCGTCTCCGCACTTTAGTTCTTTCTCCAAGATCTCAATCCGGGAGTCGGGTCGCTTGGCGCGGGGTATTTACATTCCGTGTCCGTCTCGTGTCGCTCGGTCGCCGGCTGTAGAAATTTAAATGTGACAGAAATGAGCACCCGGGAGAGGCTGTTGTTCTTGTCTCCCTGGCCTCATTTTCAACATGCTAAAGGCAGCAGAGGGAGAAGGAGAGAAAGAGAGAGAGAGAGAGAGAGAGAGAGAGAGAGAGAGAGAGAGAGAGAGAGAGAGAGAGAGAGAGAGAGAGAGAGAGAGAGAGAGAGAGAGAGAGAGAGAGATCATTTTCAACATGCTAAAGGCAGCAGAGGGAGAAGGAGAGAAAGAGAGAGAGAGAGAGAGAGAGAGAGAGAGAGAGAGAGAGAGAGAGAGAGAGAGAGAGAGAAAGAGAGAGAGAGAGAGAGAGAGAGAGAGAGAGAGAGAGAGAGAGAGAGAGAGAGAGAGAGAGAGAGAGAGAGAGAGGGGGGGGGAGAGGGAGAGATAGAGAGAGACAGGGAGAGAGAGAGAGAGAGAGAGAGAGAGAGAGAGTAAAGCATAGAAGAAAATAACTAAAGATATAAATCAAATAATATTCGACAAAAATAATGACTAACTAAGAAAAAATAATGTGCTCATGACAAGTAGAAAAAATGAAAGAAAACAATACTAACTGGACATTATCTAAAAACACTAGAAAATATATACGAGGCTTTTCAGAAAAAAAGCGACTATAACAATAATCTTTCAGCGCTTTGTTACAAAGCGTTCGAATCCAACGAAAAGATTTCCCATAAAATGACAATAATTATCACCAGCTTTGTCACAAAATACCTGAATCCAAACACAATATTCCTCAGAAAACAATAAACATCACAACAATCATTACGAGCTCTGTCACAAAATACTCGAATCTAAATACGAGATTCCCCAGGACACAATAACAACTGCAAAAAACAAAACAAAAAACAAACAAAGGAGAAACATAAGAAACAAAAACACAGCCAGCTCAAAC
>NC_061822.1:36554693-36557193 GCF_019202785.1 Penaeus chinensis | reverse complement strand
TCTTTTCTCTTCTTGATAATTTATGTCGCTTCTATTTATCATTCTCTCTTATGTGTCTTGATTTGCTTATCATCACCCGTTTTATCCTGAATCTCAGCGAGCGCTCTATCTTTCTCCCCCAATCTGTTTTCTTGTTTGTTTTTTTTTTTTTCTCTCGAATTCTAAAAGATCTCCTTTCTACTTCTCTAACTATTGTTGTTGTTGTTGTTTTTCCTTTCGCCTTTTTTGTTCCTGGATCTCCTCTCGCTATTTCCCCTCTTCTATTTTTTTCTCTCGTCTGCCCTATCTGCTTTCCATGTTTTTTTTTTTGCGTACATTTTGTCTTTATGTTCTGGATCTATTCCTTTTCCTCTTTTCTCCTTTTTGTATTTTTTTCTCGCTTTCTTATTTGTATTACATCTTTTTAAGTCTTGGCCTTATTCTTGTCTATTCACGTTTCTTGTACGTCTCCCTTCTTTTTCTCTATTAGCTTTCACTTTGTTCTTTTCCTTTTCCTTCCTCTTCATTTTAATGTCTACATGAAATTTCCGTCTTTAATACATACAGACATACATCTGTCTGTACGTATGTATGTATTTGTACTGATATCAATTTCCTGTTGAATCTGAGGTCTATCATTCTACACATTTTCATTTTTTTTTTTCTCCTTTCTCAATTTTCCCCTCGTTTTTCCTGCATAAAAAAAAAAAAATCTGTGGCTTCGTTAGTTTGTCAGAAAAAAAAAATCTAGAAATTCGCTCTTTTTTAAAAAATCGTTGGCTCGCAAATCCTCATTACCTCATCGTCGCAAAACACAATCTTCGAACTCTCTCCCCTCAAACAAATAAACGAATGAAAAAAAAAAAAAAAATTAACAGATAAATAAATACAATACCTTATCACGGAGCCCTTGCAACACATGCATCATTTCCTCGGCATTAACCTCCGTTCCGTTGCACTTCCATAATAAATTGCAAAGGACGTCAACGAACCGGGAGAGATATAGGAGACAGGAAGTGATGAAAATGGAAATAAATAAGGCTGCGTTAATTACTAAGAAAGATGGACTGGGTGAAAACAGGAGAGAGAGAGAGAGGGAGACAGAAAGAGAGAGAGAGAGAGAGAGAGAGAGAGAGAGAGAGAGAGAGAGAGAGAGAGAGAGAGAGAGAGAGAGAGAGAGAGAGAGAGAGCTAGACACAGAGAGAGAGAGAGAGAGAGAGAGAGAGAGAGAGAGAGAGAGAGAGAGAGAGAGAGAGAGAGAGAGAGAGAGAGAGAGAGAGAGAGAGAGAGAGAGAGAGAGAGAGAGAGAGAGAGAGAGAGAGAGAGGAGAGAGAGAGAGAGAGAGAGAGAGAGAGAGAGAGAGAGAGAGAAGAGGAGAGAAAGAGAGAGAGAGGAGAGAAAAGAGAAAGAGAGAGAGAGGAGAGAAAGAGAGAGAGAGGAGAGAAAGAGAGAGAGAGAGGAGAGAAAGAGGAGAGAAAGAGAGAGAGAGGAGAGAAAGAGAGAGAGAGGAGAGAAAGAGAGAGAGAGGAGAGAAAGAGAGAGAGAGGAGAGAAAGAGAGAGGAGAGAGGAGAGAAAGAGAGAGGACAGAGGGAGAGGAGAGGAGAGAGGGAGAAGAGAGAAAGAGAGATAGAGGAGAGAAAGAGAGATAGAGGAGAGAAAGCGAGAGAGAGGAGAGACAGAGAGAGGAGAGAAAGAGGGAGAGAGGAGAAAATGAGAGAGAGAGGAGAGAAAGAGAGAGTGAGGAGAGAAAGAGAGAGAGAGGAGAGAAAGAGAGAGAGTGGAGAGAGAGAGAGAGAGAGAGAGAGAGAGAGAGAGAGAGAGAGAGAGAGAGAGAGAGAGAGAGAGAGAGAGAGAGAGAGAGAGAGAGAGAGAGAGAGAGAGAGAGGGGGGGAGAGAGAGAGGTTGAGAGGGAAAGGGAAAAGAGAAAAGGAGAGAGGGAGAGGGAAAAAGAAAGGGAGAGAAAGGGGTGAGGGAGGGGGAGGCCGAGGGAGAGGGTGGCAGGGAGGGAGGGAGAAAAGAAGAAGAAGAGAGAGAGAGAGGAATAAAAAGTAGGCAAGACAAGATAAAAACAGAAAAGGAGGGGACAGAGAAAGAAAAAAATAACGAGATCGCGATAGACCTCCGATCCAAAGTCGAAGCAAATAAGTCCAAAAAGTTACAATTTTTTTTCCTCTTCCAAATTGTCGAGCATCACCACGGGGCCAAATGCTCAGCATGGACACGGCACTAAGGGAACACAGAGCTTTTGAGGGCCAGAGTAGCGTGAAAAATCCTGGAGGAGGGGAAGGAGGGGAGAGAAAAGAGAGGGGAGAGAACAGGGGACAATTACCCTTCAATTGACGAGGGAGGGAAAACAGCTGATGGGAATTTCCCTTCGACCTTACAGGTTGGCGAGTCTGTCTCGTACTCTCTTTTCGCTCCTCTCCTCCTCCGTGGCTGTCAGACTGTCTGTTTGCCCGCATGTCTGTCTGTCTGTCTGTCTGTCTGTCTGTCTGTCTGTCTGTCTGTCTGTCTGTCTGT
>NC_061822.1:36544693-36547193 GCF_019202785.1 Penaeus chinensis | reverse complement strand
CGACAGCAGGGGAAATGAAACAGTTGGGGAGGTAAAGGAGGAAGAAGGAATTGGAGAATAGAGGGAGAGAAGGAGGGAAAAAAAGGAGGAGGGAGAAGAGAAGGAAAATGAGGTGGAGGAGGTGGAAAATGAGGAGAATACAGAAGAAGTAACAGAACGTAAGAGACGAGGGGTAGCAGGAAGAGGAGCAAAAGGAGGAAGAAGAGGAAGAGGAGGAAAGGGAGATAGAGGAGTAGGGAAAGATAGAGGGGGAGGGGGAGGAGGAGAGAGGAAGAGGAAGAGGGGGAGAACAAACTGTTGGTAAAAAACAAATAGATGAACCAATGAAACAACTGAATGATATAAGAAAAATTATGCTTAAAAATGAATGGACGATTCTGGCTCGATTCAGAATTTACGATGGAAAAAGAAAAGAGACGAATAACTTATGAACACTAATAAAAAACATGATGAAAAGGAAGTAAACTGGACATACAAATAAAGAGAAGACAATAAATAAAACAACAACAAAAAACAAGCAACAAAAACATGAAGTAAATAAAAACAACCATGACGACAAGAAAGAGATAAAAAAAAAAAAAAAAAAAAAATCAGAATGAGAATCAGAAGAAAAAAAATTCAAACACGAAGGGCAGCGACAGGACGAAACAACAGCAGCGTCAGGAAGCGGGAAAGGGGAAGCGGATCGCCTGGCACACCTCCAAGACGGGACGCTCCGAAGCCGCTATTAAGATAACTGTCAAACACCACTTTCATCTGAGTCTATCGCCTCCCCCCCGCCCCCTCTCTCTTTCAAACCCTATACCTATACCCTCTCTCTCTCTCTCTCTCTCTCTCTCTCTCTCTCTCTCTCTCTCTCTCTCTCTCTCTCTCTCTCTCTCTCTCTCTCTCTATCTCTTCTTTTTCTTTCCTCTCTCTCTCTCTCTCTCTCTCTCTCTCTCTCTCTCTCTCTCTCTCTCTCTCTCTCTCTCTCTCTCTCTCTCTCTCTCTCTCTCTCTCTCTCTCTCTCTCTCTCTCTCTCTCTCTCTCTCTCTCTCTCTCTCTCTCTCTTCTTCTCCCTCTCTATCTCCTACTTCCTCTTCCTCCTCTCCTTCTCCCTCTTCCTTTTATTCTCCTTCTCCCTCCCTCCTCTCCCTCTCTCTCTTCCTTTCCATCTCCTTCTCTCCCCTTCCCCTCCCTCCTCTCCCTCTCCCCCTCTTCCTATTTAGCCTTAAAGACTAGCGGTGAGTGATTTCGAAAATACTGAGAATTTTCTCCAATTGACATAGACCACGGGGAGGGGATGGGAGGAGAGGAAGGGGGGTGGGAAGGAAGAAGGGAAGGAGGAAAGGAAGGAAGAAGGGAAGGACGGAATAAGGGAGGGAGGGAGGGAAGGAGGGAAGGAAGGAAGAAGGGAATGAAGGAAGAAGAGAGGGAGGGAAGGAAGGAGGGAGGGAGGGAAGGGGTGGGGTGGGGGGGGAAGGTTTCCATACGTTCCCCGCGCTTGGATCTTGTGCTGATCCTGCAGCCGCTGAGAATTCAATTTTGAGAACGTCTTGAGAAGTGCGATGTGACGTTAACGAACTCAACTATTTCGCTTTAGAAGAGGGGTTAGTGTATCGTCTCTCATACTGATGTGCGGGTACATACGCACACACAAACATACACACATACATATACAGATACGCACATGTGCTTTAATCACACATACACACAAACATACACACATACATGTACAGATACGCACATGTGCTTTAATCACACATACACACACATATACATATGCATATATACATATATATACAAATATATATATACAGTACATATACATATATATATATATATATATATATGTATATATATATATTTATATATATTTGTGTGCGTGCGTGTGAGTGTGAGTGTGTGTGTGTGTGTGTGTGTGTGTGTGTGTGTGTGTGTGTGTGTGTGTGTGTGTGTGTGTGTGTGTGTGTGTGTGTGTGTGTGTGTGTGTGTGTTTGCGCGTGCGCGTGCGCATGTATATGTGTGTGGGGGGGCGCCCTCGGCAGCCGCACCCACGGCTCCCGCGCCAACAGCGGCTCTCGGGGCCGTGTCTTCGTCGGCGGGAGGGAGGCGCCCGCTTATGGCCGCCTCTTATTACCCATCATTAAGCGCAACAAGGCTGTCTAACCCTCTTAGCGAAGACGTGGGCGGGATCGTCTCATCAGGGCGGCGTTTATTGGGAAGCTGCTTGGCCCGCTAATCAATTGTGCTCTGCACGGTTCCTTACATATATGAACTGTTAAACTCCGTGGAATAATAGCAGTGATTGAATTATTGGCCGAGATAACAAAAGAGAGTGAGAGAGAGAGAGAGGAAGAAATAGAGATTTATTGCGTAAGGAAAAAAAGACAAAGCGTAACAAGCCATATTTAACATGAACGAAAGAATTATATACATATATATATATATTTATATATATATATATATATATAATGACATCTACGACGTTGTAATAAAATCCAACCCAGCCTTCAGTGAG
>NC_061822.1:36529693-36532193 GCF_019202785.1 Penaeus chinensis | reverse complement strand
GTATGTATATGTATGTATGTATGTATGTATGTATGTATGTATGTATGTATGTATGTATGTATGTATGTATGTATGTATGTATGTATGTATATATATATATGTATGTATGTATGTATGTATGTATGTATGTATGTATGTATGTATGTATGTATGTATGTATGTATGTATGTATGTGTGTATGTATGTACGTATGTGTGTATATATATATATATGTACATACATATAAATATATATATACATATATATATATATATACATATATATATATACGTACCCACACACATATATATTTAAACACACACACAAAAATGTATATTCAAACACACACACACACACACATATTTATGTATATATAAATATATATATACATATATATGTATCTGTATATATATATACATATATATAATATATATATACATATATATATATATATATATGTATGTGATATATATACATATATATAATATATATATATATATATATATATATATATATATATATATAGAGAGAGAGAGAGAGAGAGAGAGAGAGAGAGAGAGAGAGAGAGAGGAGGCAGAAAAGAAAAAACAAAAGATAGAGAAGGGGAAGTCAACCAAGAACAAGCAGAGAAAAGGGCAAGGAAGAGAAAACTGACAACAAAAAAAAAACTAAAACCAGAGAAAAAAACACACAGAAAAACAGTAATAGACCAAAGAAAAAAATGAAAAACACACGCAAAAAAGAAAAAAGAAAAGAAAAAAAGAACAAAATTGAAAACTCGAGAACACGACCTTTCAGCCCGAGTTTAAAACCAGTTTGAGTTCGGGCGCTGAGACGCTCTCCCAAGTCGCTATGCACTCTCGCTAAAAGAGCAGCAAATTTTCTCTCCCTTTTTTTTCTCAAATATAATTACCGAGAGTGCAATATCTGAAGGTCACGCCCGGCCATAGTGATAATGCTAATAATCACGATGTCTCATTATGGCGTAAGGATCCTATTAAAACTCCCGAGGCAATATATCAAACGGTTTTATGGAAGTCGGCAGGTGGGAGGGAGAGTGAATGGACAGCTGAATAAAATGTATGGGGCGGACCACTAGCCAGATGGATTAATGTTTGTATAAGTTGTATTAACAGGCGGATGGGTGGATGGATTTGTAGAATGGGAATCTGATGGATTACCTGACAGAAAGAACACGATGGAATTTTTTTTTGAGAAAATGACAGCCATCATATCACTTTTATCATTGGATTTTATTTATCCAGTGTAAATACTACTACTGCTATAATCATCGTTGTTATAAGATTCATCCTCATTATCACCGTTACTGTTATTATCGTTTTTACTACTATTACTATCATTAACAGACGTATCATTATCATTATTACTACCATCATTATCATCGTTATTGTTATGGTCATTTACATTGTTATCATGATAATTATTGTTGTTATTCTTGTTTTTGTTATCATCATTAGCATTAGCATTAATATTATCATTATTATCATTAGCATTATTTTTATTAATAGTAGTAGTAATAGCATTACCACTAATTTTATCATAATTCTCATTATTATTATCACATTCACTATTCTCATTATTATAATTATCATTGGTAGTAGTAGTAATAGTAGTAGTAGCAGTAGTATCATTATTTTCATTATTATCATCATCATCATCATTATTGTCATAACCACCATTATCACCAGCGCAATAATCACTACCACCATCATCATTATCGTTATCCCCAACATCATTATCAACATTATAATCATTATTATCATTACTATTCTCACACCTCTTGCCGGCGCTCTCTTTCCACGCCAATGCACAGAGAATAAAGGTCACAGCTGTTCGTTTAATTGTGCACAAGAGCCCGTTACGACACGTCGGCTCTGACAGATTGGCAGAATGCATAGTGCAGGGTATGAGCAAGGGGGCGAGAAGGAAAGGGGGTGTACGAATGAAGATGAAGAGGGGAAGAAGCAAAGAAGAGGAGTAAGAGAGATGGAGCAAAGATGAGGTGGAGGAGAAAGGAGAAACATTAGGAAGGGAAGAGGGCGGAAAGGTAGGAAGGGAGAGGAGAATGGGGCAAAGTTGAGGAGGGAGAGAAGGAGCCAAGGTGAAGAGGGAGATGAGAAGGAAGAAAATTGAGGAGTAGGAGGAGCAGGAGCGAAGATGAGGAGGAGATAGAAGAGGAAGAAGAGGAAGAGGAGGAGAGGGAGGAAAGATGAAGAGGAAGAGGGGAAGGAGCAAAGATGGAGAGGGAAGAGCAGATAGAACGAAAATGAGGAACAAGAGATGGAACAAATAGGAGGAGGATTAGGAGTTGCAAAAGTGAGGAAGATGAAAAAGAAGGAAAGAAAAAAAAAGAGAAGGGGAAGAGAAGAAAATAGAAAAAAAAAAACGAGGAACATTGATAATAAAATTCCGCCCAGGCAATAATCAAGGAGGATTAAGGATTCTTTTGAGAAAAGAATGAATGATGAGTGCACGGAACTGAGAGGGAAATCGAGAAGGA
>NC_061822.1:36519693-36524693 GCF_019202785.1 Penaeus chinensis | reverse complement strand
GTGTGTGTGTGTGTGTGTGTATGTATGTATGTATGTATGTATGTATGTATGTATGTATGTATGTATGTGTGTGTGTGTGTGTGTGTGTGTGTGTGTGTGTGTGTGTGTGTGTGTGTTGTGTGTGTGTGTGTGTATGTGTGTGTGTGTGTGTGTGTGTGTGTGTGTGTGTGTGTGTGTATGTGTGTGTGTGTGTGTGTGTGTGTGTGTGTGTGTGTGTGTGTGTGTGTGTGTGTGTGTGTGTGTGTGTGTGTGTGTGTGTGTGTACACATATACCTTCTATGTTTCTTTTTCTCCCTTTAGTCCATCTCCTTCCCCCTTTTTGTCTTACTCTCTTACTCGTTCTCCAACCTCGTTTAAAACTCCGTCCTTGGCTGAGCTACGTCTTTGTTACTCTGTCAAAGGAGACAGTTTTAGATCAACATTGCCACACACTACAGAGCTGGCCTCGGGGGCGTGGTTGTGCGCATACAGAAACGACATTAGAAAAAAGCAACACAAAAATGTACAAAGAATAACACAATTCTCAGGAACATCTGTTTTCCATTTTCACCTTTTTTCCCCCCCAGATGTCGATCCAGAATCTTTTGCATTTTTTAAAAATAAATTTCATCCTCAATCCCTTTCTTTTTTCAAATGATATCCAAAAACGTCTCGTTTTCAAAACATGTCTTCCCTTAACCCTTCCTCTAAAGGAATCATTTCTGTTCAAAATATTCCTATAATCTTACTAATATTCTTTTTTTTTATAATGCCACTCCAAAACTTTTACCGTCTTCCTGTGAAAAAAAGGTTATCCGAAACGAATTATTTTCCTCTACCAAAAAATTGCAAACCCCGTATTGAGGTTTTCAAATAACTAGCAAAATACACATACCCCGGGACACCTACCTGTTTGTAAATAACCAGAAAATCATTACTATTTCAATAAAAAGAAAAAAAGAAAAAAGAAATGCTATCCGTTCATCCCTCCCATTTTCTCTCTCTCAAAAAAAAAATATAGAAAACATATCCCCTAAACCCTCACAAGCGGACCTCGGCGATCTGACGTGGAACAACCGACGAGTGACAAGCGAGGGAAACCAACCTATATCCGGCGATACCTTTAGATTGAAAACTGTCAGATGCTCGAACTATAAATGATCTTGTCGGAGAACGATATACGGTGTAAATAAAGATATAAGCAATACCATTTCTCGGGGGATGTACAGCAAAGTCTGGTGGAGAGCATATACCTACACGACAATGGAAAAATGTGAAATAGGTCACTTAAAGTAAAGTCCGAGAGAATTGTGTGGTATTTTTTTTTTTAGGAAGGTAAGCGTAGTCTATTATAGAGAGGGAGAGGAGGTGAGAGGGAGATGAGGTGAGAGAGAGATGAGATGAGAGATGAAATGAGATGAGATGGAGAGGAGGTGAGAGGGAGATAAAAGGAGGAGAGAGGAGGTGGGAGGAAGAGAGGAAAAGAGGGAGTGATGGGGAGGGAAGAGGAAGTGGGAGAAAGAGAGGAAAAGAGGGAGTGATGGGGAGGAGACCGAAGGAGAGAGAAGTTTAACAAAATGGACAAACACCGATAAATCATGAAATGCAGTAAATAAAACAAACAATATGCATTTCATATTCATAATATATGTTGTTATTCTTTTAAACCTCAGGGAAAAAAAAACTGGAATGAGCTTACACTCTAAATAAGTACTAAAGGTAAACCAAAATAAACCTTCGAACACAAAGAGAGAGAGAGGGAGAGAGAGGGAGAGGGAGAGGGAGAGGGAGAGGGAGGGAGGGAGGGAGAGAGAGAGAGAGAGAGAGAGAGAGAGAGAGAGAGAGAGAGAGAGAGAGAGAGAGAGAGAGAGAGAGAGAGAGAGAGAGAGAGATGAAAAAACATCAACAAATAGTGGAACGTAATAAGTAACAAAGAAAAGCAGATAGGACGAATTTTAAAAATCACTGAATATTCTCTTCAAATGCAGGAAACAAATAGGGAAAAAGGACTTTCTAATTACGCCCAAATGGTATATAAAAAACCTTCGAACAAATAGTAACTTCTCCCGCGTCCCCATGAGGCCATGTGACGATCAATGGGTAACCATTCTAGGCCTTCTCTAATTAAATAAAGTGTAAAAGAACAACACTACTTAAGCGAACAAGTGGTGACAGCAAAGGCAGTAACCTACTTGTCGGATATTGAAGTACACTATTTTGTAAAAGGATGGGACACCTTTCGCTCGCTCGCTCTCTCTCTTTCTCTTTCTCTTTCTCTTTCTCTTTCTCTTTCTCTTTCTCTTTCTCTCTCTCTCTCTCTCTCTCTCTCTCTCTCTCTCTCTCTCTCTCTCTCTCTCTCTCCTTCTCTTCTTCTCTTCTTCTTCTTCTTCTTCTTCTTCTTCTTCTTCTTCTTCTTCTTCTTCTTCTTCTTCTTCTTCTTCTTCTTCTTCTTCCTCTTCCTCTCCTTCTCTCTCCCTCTCCTTTTTCCTCGACTTCTACTTCTACCTCTTCCTCTACCTCTATTTTTACCTCTTCCTCTCCTTCTCCCCCCCTCTCTCATATATATATATATATATATATATATATATATATATATAAACTGCTTTGCCGGTATTCTTCAACATCACGTACCTTTCAACACATTTTTCTTACACGGTTTCTCGCTTCCACGGGCGAATACACAATACCAGTTATATTTAGCTTGCGCCTGAATGAGGCGGCGAATCATAGTGAACCAGTCACCCGAGGTCCCGATAAGAATTCACAATTCCGGGGACATCGCTCAACACTGAATATAATAAGAAAAGATTCCTTCTCTTCCGTCCTCTTGATTCTGAAGTGAAACAGAATCGTAGATTTTTTTCACTTTCGCGAAACGCCGAAACTCAAAATGGGCAGGTGTGCATCAAGCTGGATAATATACCCCTGATAACACACATGGAGAAACAGACACGAACTCCTTGTTCTTAATCAGCAAACGCTTTGTTTCTGTCTGCATTTTACTAAAGAAGGTACAGTTTTGAGGGTTCTCGTTCTACCTTCCCAAATTCTCCGAACTAGACCGTTTGATGTGAGGCGGAAAACTTTCACGACCTCTCGCATTAGCAGCGGCAAAGTCTGCGCTAATTGGATCCTCGCCTTTTTGTTTGATATCGGCGAGTGGGAGGATTGTTTCCTCGCTCTGTTGACATGGGGAATAGAAAAAGGAAGCTCTCTAAGCATCTGGAGCCGAAGGGACGATGAGGAAGGACGGAAAAATAAATGTGCATGTTCACGGATCCGATGAAAAAGTAACCTTTCTTGTGATTATGTTTCATTCCAGCTTTGTGAGAACGTTACTGTGCTTATGTTAAAAATATAGTTCATGGGATTTACTTTACAATGATATTCGACATTCACTTTTCCGTCAACCAAATTCCTCATTATAAGCTTAATTATAGATATTCTGAAAACATTCCTCCAAATGATCCTTATACATACTGCGCCTTCATATCCTAGATACATCTTCCACCTGTAAAACCCAGTTCTCTGATACAGCGATCTCAGTACAATAAAAAGGCATGGTCAGATTATGAAAAGTACCGATGAAATCACACACGACTGCTTTTCTGGGTGGGAGCAGAAGGTAGCAGGTAAGAGAGAACGGCAGGAAAATGCTCGCGTGTGTTGGCATCAGTATTGTGTTCCACAGGCAACACCTGCCCAAAGTTCCACGTAGGCTCTTTAATCTATATTCTGACTCCCTCGCGTGTGTGAGAGGGAGTCAGCGGTAGAGACAGACAGATAGATAAATAGAGAGGAAGGGGAAACAGAGAATGTATAAGGCAGAGGGAAAACGTATGCAAAAAGTGTGTGAAAGAGAGAGAGGGGACAAAGATGGACAGATGAAGCGAGATGAAAGGAGAAGAAAGAAAGAAAGAATAAAAGAAAGAGTTTGGAGATAGACAGAGAAGGGTGGAAGGGTGTGGCGTTTGAAGTTCCAAACCATCTCGCGTGTTGCCTCTCCCACGGCAATAAACTGTCACCTGACCTTTCAGTCATAAATTACTTATGGAAGCTAGATTACTAAAACTACCTGGCCATAAATAAAGGGTTCGATTACTTGCGTTTCCCTCTACCTTGATAAAACAAGATACATGGAAACTACTACACAGAGAAATATGGTATAAAAAATAATTATATTAAGAGCAACAACAGCAAAAAACTTTTATCCCTTCCACCTTCCTCTTTTCCATTATCACCATTTCCACGCAAAGAATCGCGTGAGGTAAGCCTAACTATCCAGGCTCATTCACACAGTCTCGTGACCCTCGGGGGAATCCTATCCTCTATCCCGTCGTGAGAAAAGTACACAGCCGCGGATCCCCTACAGAGCCTGCTGCAGTGTTTACGTTCTTGCCCTCACGCTGCATTACCACAGTGCCGCACGGGCCTCTCTCTCTCTCTTTCTTTCTTTCTTTCTTTCTTTCTTTCTTTCTTTCTTTCTTTCTCTCTCTCTCTCTCTCTCTCTCTCTCTCTCTCTCTCTCTCTCTCTCTCTCTCTCTCTCTCTCTGTCTCTCTCTCTCTATGTCTCTTTTTGTCTGTCTATCTATCTGTCTATCTCTATGTCTCTGTCTGTCTGTCTGTCTGTCTGTCTGTCTGTCTGTCTGCCTGCCTGCCTGCCTGCCTGCCTGCCTGCCTGCCTGCCTGCCTGTCTGTCAGTATGTCAGTATGTCTGTCTGTCTGTCTGTCAGTATGTCTGTCTGTCTGTCTGTCTGTCTGTCTGTCTGTCTGTCTGTCTGTCTGTCTGTCTGTCTGTCTGTCTGTCTGTCTGTCTCTGTCTCTCTCTCTCCCACTCCCCCCTTTCTCTCTCTCTCTCCCCTCTCTCTCTATCTCTCTCTCCCCTCCCTCTTTCTCTCTCTCTCCCCTCTCTCTCTCTCTCCCCTCTCTCTCTCTCTCCCCTCCCTTTCTCTCTCTCTCTCTCCCCTTCCTCTCTCTCTCTCCCCTCTCTCTCTCTCTCTCCCCTCCCTCTCTCTCTCTCC
>NC_061822.1:36497193-36499693 GCF_019202785.1 Penaeus chinensis | reverse complement strand
GAGCGAAGGAGGGGGGAGGGGAGCGAGGAAGGAGAAGAAGAGAGAGGAGGGGTTTCAAGGGAAACGAAGCTGCCTGATCACATTACGAAAAGGCTCAGAATACGGAATCTGATTACGCCATACCTATGGCTTGTTCTACAGCAAAAGGCAAGGGAAATGAGATAATGATGATGATGATGTAAATGATGAAGATGATGGTGATTACGATGATGATAATGATGTTAATAATAACGATGATGATGTTAATGATGATGACAGTTACAATGGTGATGGCGAGGAGGAGGATGGTGACAATTATGGTGATGGTGATGATGATGATGACGGTGACGCAATGATGGTGATGATGACGATGGTGACAATGATGTTGGTGACAATGATGTTGGTGATGATAATGACAATGATAAAATGATAATGGTGATGGTGACCCAGTGATAGTGATAAAGATGATGATGATGATGATGATGATGATGATGATGATGGTTGTGTTAATGACAGTGATTATGATGGTAATGATACTTATGATAATAAAATAGTAATAATAATAATAGCAATAATAATAATAGTAATAATAATAATAATAACACTAATAAGAGCAACAACACTACTATTACAAATACTAATAAAATGATAATATTAACTATAAAAAATAACGATAATCAAAATCACAACAACAACAAACCTCACGTAAAACTTCAAGGGCTAACGTCTCATTCCCATTCCTAACAAGATGTTAACGATTACAAAAGGATACACGTGAATGTCATTACTTGGGCGTCGCTCCGGTGGCCGTGGATGAGGAGGAGGTAATTACTAGACATGTGACGATAATGAGGGAGAGGAGATGGTGATAGTGATGACGTATGAGGGTGAGGGTGATGAGATGATGACTGCGAGGTGAGTCTGCGTGAAGTTTCTTTGTTATTCTTTGCTCTTTTTTTTGTTCTTTCTTTCTTTCTTTCTTTTCTATCCTTATCTCGTTGTCTCCCTCTTCCTCTTCTTTTTTTATCGTCCTTGATTTCTTTCTCTCCTATCTTCGTCTTGTTTTTCTTTCTCTTATCCTTCTCTTTCACTCTTCATCTTCCTCTCTTTACTCTTTCTTGCTCCATTTCCCTTTCCCTATAACTTTCCGTTCCTTCCTTCTTCTTCGTCCTTTCCCTTTCCTCTCCCAACCCATCTCCATCTCCCTCACCTTTTCCCTTTCCCTCACCTTCTCCCTCTCCTTCACCTTCTCCCTCTCCTTCACCTTCTCTCTCTTCCTCACCGTTTCCCTTTACCTCACTTTCTCCCTCACCCTCCCCTTCTCCCTCTCCCACACTCTTTCCTTCCCTCTTTCTCACCTTCACTCTCTTCATCTCAATCTCCCTTTCCCTTACCTTCTCCCTCTCTTTCACCTTCCCCTATTCATTACCATCTCCCTCACCTTCCCCCTCTTCCTTACGACCTCCCTCTCCCTCATTTTCTCCCTCTCCCTCACTTTCTCCCTCTCCCTCCCCCTCGTTCTTTTTTTTTCATTTCTTATCATCTTGAAAGAAGCAATTCGGAAAAAAAAAAAAATCACGAGCAGATGATATTTCTCTCGCATGATTTTTTTTTTTCGGACGCGCTGGTGACCCCTGACCTTATGAGTGATGAGGTAGGAAAGAAAAAAATGCTTGAGAAGGGAAAAATAGATGTTTCCAGCCTCTCGAGGAGACAAGATGATGATGAAGATTATGGTAATGATGACAGAGGGACGAGGATGAAAATGAAGATGCTAATAAAGGAAAACTTGATTATGTAGTGATTGATCTCTTTACCTATATAGGCCTACACTCACGAATACATGTATATATATATATATATATATATATATATATATATATATATGTGTGTGTGTGTGTGTGTGTGTGTGTGTGTGTGTGTGTGTGTGTGTGTGTGTGTACATATGTATATGCATACATACATACAATTTATAAGCACTGCATATTCTGTAAACACAAATGAACATACGGACACACAAATAAATATAAAAAAGATAAAACAGTTTCAGGAACACAAACAAACAAAACATAAACAAGATAAAACACTTTCAGGAACACAAACAAACAAAACATAAACAAGATAAAACACTTTCAGGGACACACACAAACAAAACATAAACAACACCAATGAAAACCGTTTTACTTTTTTTCATCCTCCCCAAAACAACTTCCCTCTAACTAAACCCTTCAACTGCCAAGACTCTCCTTCGCTCCGAGTGCCTCCATTCTGGCCCCGTCTTGGCACTCCCACGACAAGAAAGCACTCCATTCCTCCCTCTCTGTCTTTCCTCAGGCCATCGTAATATTTTTTTTTTTTTTCGTCTTTTGAGTTTTAATTTCCGTTTTCCTTCTCATTTTCCTTCGCTTTGATCTTTTAAATGTCAGTGGAAAATGTTTGCCTTCTTTTTCTTTTTCTTTCCGTCTGTTTCACTTTCTCTGTGTGTTCCTTGTGTGTTTAATTTTCATTCATTCCTCTTTGG
>NC_061822.1:36462193-36469693 GCF_019202785.1 Penaeus chinensis | reverse complement strand
ATGTATATGTATACATATATATACATATATATATATGTATATATACATATATGTGTGTATGTGGGAGTGAGTGCGTGAGTGAGTGAGTGAGTGAGTGAGTGAGTGAGTGAGTGAGTGAGTGAGTGAGTGAGTGAGTGAGTGAGTGAGTGAGTGAGTGGGTGAGTGAGTGAGTGGGTGAGTGGGTGAGTGGGTGAGTGGGTGAGTGGGTGAGTGGGTGGGTGGGTGAGTGGGTGAGTGGGTGGGTGGGTGGGTGAGTGTGTGTGTATGTGTGTGTATGTGTGTGTATGTGTGTGTGTGTGTGTGTGTGTGTGTGTGTGTGTGTGTGTGTGTGTGTGTGTGTGTGTGTGTGTGTGTGTGTGTGTGTGTACTGATAAAGCTAAAGATAATGATACAAATAATAACAATACCTATAATCATCATCATCATAATAATAACAATAACAACAACAACAACAACAATAACAATAATGATCACAATAACATTAACAACAACATTAATTCCATGCCCATAAAATAAACAAACGAATAAACGCCAGAGGACCAATCTCCCTTGCTCCTCAAAGACAAGACGGGAAAAGTTCATGGGTCAAACGAGGTCATCTTTAACCGCCTTCCGTCACCCGATCGTCAAAGCCTGGGCAGGATCTGTAAGCCCCTGAGATACGATGGGGAAGAAGAAGGGATAAATGAGAAGAAAAGAGATGAAAAGGGGGCAGGAGTCAAATAGGAACGGGGGAAGGGGGATGAAAGGTATGAGAGGGGGGAAAGGGAAGAGAAAAGAGAAAGGAGGAAAGGGTGAAGGGAGGGATGGAAAGAGGGAGGAAAGGGTGAAGGGAGGGATGGAAAGAGGGAGGGAGGGAGGGAAGGAGGGAGGGAGGGAGGGAGGGAGGGAGGGAGGGAGGGAGGGAGGGAGGGAGGAGAGAGAGGAGAGAGGAGAGAGGAGAGAGAAGAGAGAGAGATGATAATAATGATAATAACAAGCGGTACCTTGAAAATTCCAAGGTACTGATCTCTCCTTCTCTCACCCTCCACCTTCTACCTGTCACCTTCCTTCTGCCTTTTTCCTCCCCTCTCCCTCTCCCTCTAGCTCCCGTTCTGCCACCCTCTCTCACTCTTAAATTCACTCCCCCCTCCCACTTTAAGCCCTACGTCTGCCCCCCCCCACGTCCCTCCACTTCCTTACACTCACCCACCGCCTTCGCTCCCTATTCCCCTCCCCCCCCTCTCCCATTCCCCTTTTTATCTGAGCCCTTTCTCTCTTTACCCTAAACCATCCCCTTTTCCTCTGTTCCCTTTCCCCATTCCTTTCTCCCTCTCCCTCCTTCCTTCTCCCCCTTCCGTTCCCTTCCCCCTCCTACCTTCCTTCTTAATCTCCCCCCCCCCCCCCAGGTTAGTCTCGTAAATACTAAATATGCATGAAGGTCTAACTGCTTCATTGCAGTGTACTTGCCTCGAAGAAGAGGAATAATAATACCAATAATAACAATAATGTTAATTAGAATAGGATTCTCTTAAACCATCATCAATAATCTTAATATAATAACAACAAAAACAACAATAATAAAAACAAATAATGGTGATGATTATGTTTAATAATAATGATGATAATGATAATGATAATAACAATAATGATAATAATAATAATAATAATAATGATAATAACAAGAAAATAATAACATAGTAATAATAATAATGATAGGAATAATAACAACTCCAATAATGACAATAACAACAACAAGAACAGCAATAATAACAATGATAAACATCATATTAAGAAATAAAATAAAAACGAAAAATATTATCATGAAGATAAATGTCCTTCATTTAACTGTTAATGCTGCGCTGTCTATTTTTACAGTCTCTCTGACTGCTTTTCCCATCCGTCGATCCATGTCTTTTTAGAATAAGTAATTTAGTAAATGGTGTGTGTGTGTGTGTGTGTGTGTGTGTGTGTGTGTATGTGTGTGTGTGTGTGTGTGTGTGTGTGTGTGTGTGTGTGTGTGTGTGTATGTGTGTGTGTGTGTGTGTGTGTGGTGTGGTGTGGTGTGGTGTGGTGTGGTGTGGTGTGTTGTGGTGTGGTGTGGTGTGGTGTGGTGTGTGTGTGTGTGTGTGTGGTGTGGTGTGGTGTGGTGTGGTGTGGTGTGTTGTGTTGTGTTGTGTTGTGTTGTGGTGTGTGTGTGTGTGTGTGTGTGTGTGTGTGTGGTGTGGTGTGGTGTGGTGTGGTGTGGTGTGGTGTGTTGTGCTGTGGTGTGGTGTGGTGTGTGTGTGTGTGTGTGTGTGTGTGTGTGTGCATGTGTATTACATATATACACAAATATTGTTCGATAATACAGTATATTTGAATAATTATGAGGTAAATTCCTTACAAAATTTTTCTTCCATCGCACTTGACCCACAAAATCTCTATGGCTCTTCACATACATATGAGGAGAGGGAGATAGAGTGGCGGGAAGGGAGGGAGGGAGGGAGGGAGGGAGGGGTTGAAGGAGGGAAGCAAGAGGAAGGGAAAGGAGGCAGGACGGAAAGAGAGAGGAAGATAGAATGGATAAAAGTAGAAAAAAAAGGTGCGAAGAGAGAGAGAGAGAGAGAGAGAGAGAGAGAGAGAGAGAGAGAGAGAGAGAGTGAGAGAGAGGAAGAGAGAGAGAGGAAGAGAGAGAGAGGAAGAGAGAGAGAGAGAGAGAGAGAGAGAGAGAGAGAGAGAGAGAGAGAGAGAGAGAGAGAGAGAGAGAGGAAGAGAGAGAGAGAGAGAGGAAGAGAGAGAGAGAGAGAGTGAGGAAGAGAGAGAGAGAGAGAGTGAGGAAGAGAGAGAGAGAGAGAGAGTGAGGAAGAGAGAGAGAGAGAGAGTGAGGAAGAGAGAGGAGAGAGAGAAGGAGGAAGTAAGAGAGAGAGGAGAGAGAGAGAGAGAGAGAGAATTTTAGATTGATTAATAAAAGAGAAGAATTTGGGAGCCCCATTTTATTTTTTTTTTAACCCCAAAACCCCTTTTTTTTTTTTTTTTTTTTTTTTTTTTTTTTTTTTTTTTTTTTTTTTTAAAATTTAAAAAAAAAAAAAAAAAAAAAAAAAAAAAAAAAAAAAAAAAAAAAAAAACCCAAAAAAAAAAAAAAAAAAAAAAAAAAAAAAAAAAAAAAAAAAATTTTTTTTCCCCCCCCCCCCTTTTTTTTTAGAAAGAGAGGAAGGAGAGAGAGGAGAGAGGGGGAAGAGAGAGAGAGGGTGAGAGAGGGAGAAAGGGGAAAAGGAAGAGGGGAAAAGAGAAAGGGGAGAGAAAGAGAGAGAGAGGGTGGAAGAATGAGAGAGAGGAGGAAAGAGCGGAGAGGAGGAGAGGAAGAGAGAGAGGAGAGAAAAAGAGAGGAGAGAGAGAGAGAGGGAGAAAAAAGAGGAAAAGGGAAAGAGAGAGGGGAAGAAAAGGGAAAGAGAGAGAAGGAGAGGAAGAGAGGAGAGGAGAGGGGAGAGAGAGGCTGGAGGAAAGGGGAGGGGAGGAGAAGGGAAAAAAAAGGGGAGAGAGGGGGGGGGGAAAAGAGAGAGAGGAGGGGAAAAGAAAGAGGAAGAGAGAGAGGGAAAAAAGAGAGGGAAAAAGGGGGGAAAGAGGAAAAAGGGAAGGGAAGAGAGAGAGAAAAGGGGAAAAGAAAAGAGAGAGAGGGGGGGGGGAGGGAGGAGGGAAAAGAAAAAAAAGGGAGGAGAGAGAGGAGGGGAGGGGGGGGGGGGAGAAGGGGAGGGGAAAGGGGAAAAGAGGAGAGGGGAAAAGGGGTGAGAGAGAGAGGGGGGGGGGGGAGGACAAAGGGGGGGGGGGGTAGAAAAGAGAGAGAGGAGAGAGAGAGAGAGAAGAGAGAGGAGAGAGAGAGAGAGAAGAGAGAGAGAGAGAGAGAGAGCGTAATGGATACCTGTGCAAAACTAATTCATTATAAACCAGCTCCCGTGTACCTCAGCTGGGATCGTGTCCACAAAGTGATATACGATCCACTCCATTTATTCCAGCGACGTCGCATTTTCAGTACGGGGCCGCCCTTCCAGTGACCGTTTCAAAATACTGAAACTTCTGGCAGATGTGAAAGAGTTAAGTCATGTTACCATTCCAGGCATTATGCCACTGTCCTCCCCCGCATTCATTTCCCTGCGCTGACTGACATAATATTTCTAGTAATTTGCATACGACACAGTTTCTCCTTTTCCAAGGGCGTTTTTGGGTGCAGTCGCGTCCAAGAGTCGCCGAAAACGGGCTTGCTCCGAGATATCTATGGGGCGCTGTCCTTTTTTTTTTTTTTAATCCCCTTTTCACCCAAATGCGGGGGGCGAATCGACAAAAAGAAAGGAAATTACGGCGTTGAAACGAAAGGCTCGCGAACGCCATCAGAATCGATAGAATAACTCACCCACCATTATGCGACTTCTTTCCCGCCCTCCTCTTCGCCGTCGTCAAAATCCAGCCCGGCGGAATTCGAGAGAAGTATTGCCCAATTATCTAAAACTTTTTTGATGGAAAATGAAAAAATAAAAATAAAAATCGCTACATGCCTTTCAAGAGCAGTAGCGGTCTCTTAATGTTTAATATCTCTATTGAATAGTGGATTCGGGTTTTTCGACATTTTTTTTTTCTCTCTTTTTCTTTTTAGGTCTCTGTCTATTTTCTTTGCCTCTAATTCTAATTCTCTCTCTCTCTCTTTTCTCTCTTATATATATATATTTATTTATTTATATATAGAAGATATATTTATAGATACACAACACAAACTTATATTTTATTACACGTATATAAATGAATATAGACATTTATATGAGTATGTAATGGAAAATATTAGATAGGGTAGATAGATGTTTAAAAGAAAGATATTTTAGATACACACAAACATATATATATAAATGTTTTATACACGTTATATATGATTTTATTATTGTATTGTATTTTGTATGTAGTAGTATGTAATATATGTAATATATATACATTTATGTATGTAATATATTGTTATAGGTTTCCATAGGCGTCGAACAGTCAAAACGAAGAGGTTAGATATACGGCCGTGATAATTCATGTTTATTTCAAACGTTCAAAAATAACTCCAATCTCTATCACAATGTGAAAAGTTTAAACCCAAAAAACAATAGCGTGCTAATCAACGAATTGATTAAAGGGGTTTCTCAGGTTAGGTTAAAATTGGTAGGGGGAGAAATTTTTCACAAAAATAAAAAAATAATTACACAACTAGGCCATACCAAATTATACAAAACAAATTTAAAAAGATCACATTGTAATTCCCTACTTTTTATATCTCAAACAAACTCAAAAGACTACTCCGGCGATTAATGTCTATTGGTGAAAACACCTAAAATTGTTCACTATTTTGGGTTTTCCTAACCCGGTTACTGTATGGTCTCCCCAAGTACACAAACCTAATATTCCATTTAGACCCATTATTTCATCTATTGGCACCTTCAATTATAACACTGCTAAATTTCTGGTTCCCATTTTGTCCCCTTTTAACTCCCAATCATACCATTAAAATTCCAAAAGCTTTGCAAATCACTAATCCAATCCCTTGACCCAAAACCCTTTCACTATGCAAGTTTGTGATTGGGAATCGCCTTCCCAACGTCCCCTTCCTAGAAACCATGATTTATAACTAACAACAAAAAAAACACAATTTGACAACTTGGCTCAACAAAAGAAGCTTAAAAAAAATGACTTACTATTACAGCCCCCACTCTGTTTTCCATATAAAAAAAATCTATACCAACAACGGGTAGCTTAGGGCTCCCATTTGGGCCCTTTTCATATGCCAATGTTTTCTCTGTCACACGAATAACTGGTTTAAAACAATTCCACTTGAGTTTTAGCTATTTACTACCGTCGTTTATTGGACACATTCGTATTGTTTAAAGACCTGAGTAAATTTAGCCAAAATTATCACAACTCAAAAACACCAAGTATTAATTTACTGGAAATGCAGCAAAACAACCAATACCTTTTTTTGAACCTGTGTTACAATGTTTAATGCTTTTTCCATACCAGCATTTCCCGTAAACCAACCCTTTTTATGGCTGGGCCTTTCACTTTCTCAGCAATTTTCCATACTTTTATAAATCACAACAAAAAAACCCCCCTTCACACTAGAGTAGAAATTTAGCTATTAGCAAAGGTCCACTTTTCATGATGAGATGAATTTTCTAAAAAACGTTTTGAAAGTAAGGGGTACCCATTGTATCTATTTGATAAAATAACAAAGACTTTTCTTTGTAAAAAAAATCCAGATCAAACCGTTGATCAAATGTTTAAAAGGGTTATCAAGATAGGTAAAACCCGCCATTTATGGGGGGAAAAATTTAGTTTATGAAGTCGAAACAATTAAAATGCCCCTTCTTCAGTAATTCTAACACTTGCAAATTTCAAAAACAACCACGAATGCCACTTTGATTTGTGTTCAATGTTGTATTCCATTTTCTGTCCTGGGCTGGCCAAGTTAGGTACGGGGGTCCACTCACGATGGTTATGTCACCGCTAATGAACACAAAGACAAATCATTTCGTACGGGACTACCGCTGAGCAGACCTTTTGTTTCGGCCATAAGAGGAACACTCCACAAAAACTCCTTTTAACAATACAGATGTCAATTTTATCTCTATTTCCCCCCCAGACCTCATTTTTCTCCGGGTTTGTTGTTAATCGAAGATGAAACCCAAAATCAACACAACTCTACTGCAACCACCCTGTTTACTAACTAGGGGGGTTTTTTATTCCCCTGCCACACCCATGTTGGTTAGTTTTTCTTTTTTTTTTTTTCCTGTATATATACTTGTATGAAATTTAAAATATATCCGAGGTTCGCTCATTTTTGTCATAGTTTGTTTAATTATTGATTTTTTTTTGGTTAAATTATCCACTACCAATTTTACTTTTAACTTTGAAACCTTTTAATCATTCTGTTGTCTTAGGCACGTATTTTTTGGTTTTACTTTTTCACGACTGATGATAGGATTGGAGTTATCTCTGAAACCTTGCAAATAAACTGAAATTAGTCACGGCCGATAGTCAACCTCTTCGTTTTTTAACTTTATATATATATAATATAATATATAATTATATATAATTATATTTTAATAATAGATAATTTTTCACAAAGACACAAACACAACACACACACACACCACAACACACACACACACACACACACACACACAACACCACACACACACACACACATGTGCAAAACACACACACACAACTATAAATATAAATAATATATTTACATATAAAATAGATAGATAGATCCCTATATACAAACGGTATATATAATACTTATAGTTTTGTTGTGTGAGTAAAAAGAGAAGTAAAATATATTTGAATAAGAGACTTCCTTTCCTACCCACAAAAAGTTTTCCACAATGCAACACTCGTAATCTATCGCGCCCCTTCGTTTTTTGAGGGGCCCGAGATTCATGTTCATTGTTTATGTCCAGCGATCCTATGCAGCTTTCATCAAACAAAAAAGTTTCACCTGTCCAAGCGCGGGCC
>NC_061822.1:36458457-36462093 GCF_019202785.1 Penaeus chinensis | reverse complement strand
TATGACGCTGTCAAAACGTCCGTAGCCGAGGAGACAGCAGCCAAGCGTTTATGGAGGGAACAACAGGAGTTAAGGGTTAGGTAACGACATTAAAAGGACGCGGAAATTGTACGTGTAAACAAAACGGGAGGGGGGGACGGAACACGGGAGAGATGGGGGTGACGGAACACGGGAGGAGGGGAGGGGACGGAACACGGGACGAGGAACGAAAATAAAGTGAACGGGGAACGGGGAAACCCCACAGCAAAATGAAAAGATTAATTGAAAACGAATTGGAAAAAAATAAGCAAATAAAATGGAACACGGAAAAGAGGCTAACGATAGAGATGGAAAAGAGAACGGATAAACAAAACGGTGGGAAATTCTGCCGAGAAACATAGAACAAAAATTAAATGACGTGAATAAACAGATAACATGTAAACAAATCCTCCGAAAAAGGGGACATGATAAAGGAATATAAAAATGGAAGAGAAATAGTAATATAGTAAAAATAAGAGTGATAATAATTATGATAATAACAATAAGGATGATGGTAACAGCATAATGAAAATGAAAATACTAATAGTAATAACAACAACAATAACAATAATGTCAATAATATCAATAATAACAACAATAATAACAATATCAATAATAATAGTAATAACGATAATAATAATAATAATAATAATAATAATAATAATAATAATAATAGGTAATAATAACAATAACAACAGCAACACACTAAAATAATAATAATAATAATAATCATATTCGTAATAATAATAATAACAATAATACCTTAAATATGTAGAACAGCGAAATCTAACAATCTCATTCAGCATGATACCCCATGCTAAACAATAAATCAAATAAATAAATAAATAAAAAAAAACCCCAAAAATTTGAAAAAAGAGGGAAAAGTAAAAACAAAAAAAAAGGCCAGCGAAAATCTAAAAAAAGCAAAATTTAAAACGTTTAACACGTTCATGCAAAAGGCCCTTGACGTCACCGCAGAAATTAAACCTGAACATTTAGAAGGAAAACCAAGTTCCAAAAAATAATCTGAGAGTCAACATGTGAATGTGATGAAAGGCCCTTTCGGTACATCCACACCGCGGTGGAAAATCCGTATCACAAAAAACATGAAAACCCAGTATGAATACATCCACGAAAAAACCTTTAAAACACGGTGTGTGTTTTGGTGTTTTAAATTACTTTAATCCCACCCCCTAAATAGTTGTATTAAAATAAAATAAAGGCTGTCTCTGTTCTGCCTGCCTCCCTGCCTGCCGCCTGCCTCCTGCTGCCCCCCATCCCTTGCCTGCCTGCCTGTTCCCCACACCACACACACACACACACCACACAATGCACCCACACACCACAAATATAAAAATATAATATATATATTTTAAAAAAAAAAACACCCCACAAAATAATAGAAAAAAAGACAGACACATTTACTGTAAAAACAAAGATGGAAAGGGAAACGGGCCAAAATAAGAAATAAAACAATATGTTTCATTGCTGTCTATCCCGGGAAAACCAAAACTTTTTCCTTTTGAACTACCAACAAATTCGCAGAAACGTCACGGGGTTCCAAAATTAAAATCAGCCCCGGGCGATAAAACCTTAAATAAAGGGAAGCGAACATAAAAAGGGCGAGTTTAAAAACCACTTTCGGAGCAAAGGGGAGAGCGGGGAAAAAGGGGGGGGGGGGGGTTTGAGCGTGTGGGAAGGAAGGGGGGGAAAGGGGTTAGGGGGGAGTGTTGAAAGGGGGGGAGGGGGGAAAGGGGGGGGGAAAGAGGGGGGTTGTTTAAGTGGGGGGGAAGTTCTTTTGGGGATGGGTTTAAAAATAAAATATTTAAAAAATTTTATTTCAAAATTTTTTTTATTATATATATTATGGGGGGGAAAATAATTGCAAGAAGATAATGGGGGGGTTTGGGGGGGAGATCGATCATTGTGCATGTGGTGGGGGGGGAAAAATGAAAAATTTCTTTTACCTAAGGAAAACAAAAATTTTTTTTCAATGTTTTTTAAAATTTTTGGCCGGGCAAAATTTAAAAATTAAAAAAATAATAAAACGAAAAATCAAAAACTTTAATGGTAGTATTGTTGTTATTGTTGCTGTTTTTGTAGTGTACTAGTAATAAAAATTTAATAAAATAATAATAATAATAATAATAAAAAATGTTTAATAAAAAAAACAACAACAAAAAACAATAATAATCTTTATTATTAGCATTATTATTATTTTTTCTTTTTATTTTATTTTTAAAGCTTATTATTTTTTATTAGCTTTAAATAAAATAATGATAAAAATTGCAATTAAAAATAATCCCCCAACAAACATTAATTAAAATTTCCTACCACCATTTAAATCACCCCCAAAACCAATCATTATGTCATAGCAATAAAAAAAAACAATAATAATACATTTTTAATTTTAAAAAAATAATATATAAATTTATAGTATAAAATAATAAAAATAACAATTACTGTCTTTCTTTTTTTTACCCGGTTCCCCTTACTCCCTTTCAAATGTTTATCTTTCTAGTACACTGGGGTTTTGCCCAATTATGTTTTAAAGCAAATTTAGGCTCGAAACCCGCCGCAGGGGAGCCTTATTTACATTTTTTTTTAAATTATGATGCGTTTAAATTTTTAACTCTATTTTTCCTTCAACTAGGTTTAATTTATTTTATTCACATTGACAAAAGGACATTTAGTCGCCAATTGCAATTTCTTTTAATTGATTACTCAAAACACCCAATTTTGGGAAATTTCCCCCGATTTTTTACGGGCTTCGACCGCCCCCCCAGCCCGTCAAATATGGGCGTTTTCCCAAGGGAAAACGGGACGGGGGAAAGGGGTTAAATATTCATAAATAAAGTTCATTTTTGTTAAACGGGAAAAAATTTAATAATTAATTTTTTTTTAATTTCTCCCGTGGGGGTTTAAATGCTTTTACCAAAGATTATTAAAAAAAAAAAACTAACGGTATTTCTTTTTGTTTCGTTTTTTTTTCCCTTTTTCTTTCGGGGGGGAAAAGGCATCGGTTTCAACCTATTGATAGGTTTGAGGGTTTGCAAATTAGGGTGTTACAAATTTTAATAACTGCATAAAGAGGGTTAAATTTTTCGGAACTGACTTTTTTGGTGTGTTTAAAGTTTGGTTACTCGTTTATTTTTGTATTCATTCTTTTCATCAAAAACCTTTCGGGGTTTGGGCCTATACCCGTTTCGCACCCCCTCATCTCCTTTTGGGGGATTTCCGACCCTATTACCAAACTTTCCCCAAACCGGGTTTTGGGGGCCAGGGGGTTTGCTTTTTTTTTCTTTGGCCCCAGGGGTTTTTGGGGGAAGGTTGTTTTTTCCAAAAATTATTCGGGGGTTTGGGGTTTGGGGGGTATTAAAGGCATTGTAAAAAGGGGGATTTTGTAGAAAATTTTGCTTAGGGGAGGGGGGGTGGGTTTGGGGGGGAAATTTTTGGGGGTGAAAAGGGGGAACAAAACAGGGCCAGGAAAAGGGAGATAGGACAAAAAAAGGGCCGAGGGAACAGGGAGAGGAGAGGGGGGAAAAAAACGGGGGGGAAAAAAGGGGAAGCAAAAAAGGAAAAGCGGCAAAAGGAAAAAAAGGGAAGAGAGAGAGAGGG
>NC_061822.1:36443457-36450957 GCF_019202785.1 Penaeus chinensis | reverse complement strand
AGATAGGTTGGATAAATAAGTGAGATAGGTGGATACGACGTAAGAAGCCAGCAAGGTGAATTGCGTCTCCATCCAAAGCGGAGAGAAATATGATATGACAGAGGAAAGGGAAAAACAGGAAGGAAAGATATTGAATAAACAATGATGAAAAAAAAATAAAAATAAAGGACAAAAGAGAGGAATGAACAAAGGAACAAAAGAATGTAAAAGAAAACCTAGTGTGGTCACTGAAGGGAAACGGTTTGACAGCGAGTTCCTTTGCTCTTGAGCCCGTGAATTTATGCCTATTTACCCACCAGTGTATCTGTGCACGTTGTCTGTGCATCTGACTGCCTCTGTCTAGCCACTTACAGATTCGATCGATTTGTTGGCCGAGAGACTCTATATATCAGGGTCTATTCTGCATTTCTCTGCCCTGCACCGTGAGCATGCGATTGCACATTCGCCCACGTGTTTGCATGGCCGTGTCATAAGCCTACATCATTTATGATTTATGATCATATATAGAACGATATATACTCTACATCTATGTTTTTATCTGTAGTTGTCCTTTCTGCGATACGTGTATATTTATATTTATCTATCTAGCTAGGTATTTATCTATCTAGCGAGCTATCTACCAGTCTATCTATCACTATATATGTATGTGTGTGTGTGTGTGTGTGTGTGTGTGTGTGTGTGTGTGTGTGTGTGTGTGTGTGTGTGTGTGTGTTTATGAACATACACGCCGTTTCCTATCCTAGCTCTTCAGGAACTGCTTTGCCTACATGACACCTGCCCTCTCAGCAGACTGTGAGCGCTTCATCTTTGCATGACATCCAGACTGGGTTTCTATAGCAACCTTGTTTTTGCATGGCATGTAATTTATGATGTACCGCACGCACATACCTCGGTTAAAACGCACAGCAAAGCCCATGATATAAGTAGGCCTATGTAATGTAAGTATATCCTGTATAATTTTATTATATAATAATATTTCGGAGGGAAATAGCAAGATGGAAATTTCGCTGCAATAATCGTAACTCCACAGAGAGGTATGAAGGGTTGGGTCTGTAACACAACGACCACGAACCTGCACGATCCCTTCCGTGGATGTTGTTTAAATGGTTTATTTCGCTAAAAGGGAGTCTATTAACCCGCTTCTGACTAATAAAACTTAATGAGGGAGCCACGACGATGGGTCTTTCCTTCATTTCTGTAATTAGACGCATCATGTCAGTTCCGCTAATGATACCATCTCGTTTTATTTCCGGTTTAGGTTATGATGGTTCATTACCTACATGAGAAGCGAAAACTTCAATATGTTATCTGCTTGGGGGACGACACAACCCTTTTTTGGCAATAGCACCAAGTGCAAATTATCAATTTAGACAATTGGTCTCCACAAGGTCACATTGAAGTCCTACGCAACATTACATAACACCAAAACAGGAACGTGAACTGAGATCAAGAAAAAAACAAAGTAGATCAAGCCACCACAAGCATCATATGTCGATGAAAAATAGACACGTAACCTTATCTCAAACAACCTCATTTCTGCCTCACGAGTTTCGACACGTCAGTCTCACATTGGTATTATAAACGAACCATACAAACAAATGTCTCCCCAATCCGAAGACATCAAGAACAAAACGGCAGTAAAAATAACGAACCGAGTAAGGATAAGACAAAACACACCAAAACGAAAGCCGTAATCCTTCGGAAACCTTTTGCACCCTCGATCATCCTCGGCTTCATGATGGACACGAGGTGGCTTATCCCACGAACTGGCAACTCTCTCCGGCACCATCACAAAGAACTCTCTTGTGACTCGGTGCTGATATAAGGGGAGGGGGAGAAAGGAAGAAAATAAAGAGAAAGAGGGAGAAACGACAATGGCGTGAGTGATTCTCCACTGAAAGAGCGAGAGGGGTAAAAAAAAAAGGAGTGAGAAGAGCGACTGACATGGTTAAATAGCGGAATAGAATTGATTAACCGGTGACAGAGGAAGATAGAGAGGGAAAGTGAAGGAGAGGGAGAGAGAGAGAGAGAAAGAGAGAGTGAGAGAGAGAGAGAGAGAGAGAGAGAGAGAGAGAGAGAGAGAGAGAGAGAGAGAGAGAGAGAGAGAGAGAGAGAGAGAGAGAGAGAGAGAGAGAGAGAGAAAGAGAGAGAGAGAGAGAGGGCGGAGGGGGGGTATTGACAGAGACAGACGGTCAAACGGATAGACAGACAGACAAGCAGACGGACAGCCAAACATAACAGACAAATCAGATATACAGGGAGAAACAAAGATCAAAGTCATGAAACATGATTACGTAATACGAGTCAGTGGGCACAGCCTAAAGAAGCAAGAAAGTTTGTGGTTTTTGGGCAATTAGACTTGTAAAAATGCAAATGAGAGAGAGCGAGAGAGAGAGAGAGAGAGAGAGAGAGAGAGAGAGAGAGAGAGAGAGAGAGAGAGAGAGAGAGAGAGAGAGAGAGACAGAGAAAACATATACGATATAACGTAATAAACGCTTTATTACAATCATTGCTCAACCAACAACGACAGCGCCGTTGTATTTGATAAATAAAAACGGCAACTATCGATGTTCATGCACGAGAATTGCCACTTAAATCATCAGTTAAGAAGAACAAAGCTTCAGTCACTGCTGATTCAGGACGACACCCGTTCGAAACATGTGCGTAACAGATGTCCTGAGATTTAAAACGAGCAGTTCTGGCAGGACGAGCCAGACGTGTCTTGCATTACTTGCACACATGCTTTCAGGACTTACTACACCTTAGCAAAAAGTTCACCCAGATATGCTGCTCGTGTTTAGCAGCTCCACATCGTGTGTTGAAGGCAACGCACTGACCGTACTGCATGCCTTGAGTGGGTGCGAAGCATAGAGACGGATCTTTGTCAACATTTACACTTACATGCATACATGTTTATATTAATTCATATAATTATGAATATTAATATATAGGTGGGTAAATGGCTTACTTCATAGATTTAAAAACTAATATATGCAGTGTCTACCAATATGTCTGTCTGCCTCTTTACGTATTACATATTTGTTTAGGTATCTGAGTGAATATGTATCCCGTACAGTATGTATATGTTTCTGTTTACTGGGTGCAAGGTTTCAAGTACGTGAATGTGAGTATATGCTGTGAGGTGTGCAGAGGGTCACGCTAACGGCCATTAAAATTCAAGATTAATTACCAACTATGACTTTAATAACTCCTTTGTTGTGTGTGTGTGTGTGTGTGTGTGTGTGTGTGTGTGTGTGTGTGTGTGTGTGTGTGTGTGTGTGTGTGTGTGTGTGTGTTTGAGAGAGAGAGAGAGAGAGAGAGAGAGAGAGAGAGAGAGAGAGAGAGAGAGAGAGAGAGGGGGGGGGGGCGAAAGAGAGTAAAAACAAACAGAAAAATACAATTTAGGAAAATTAATCTCACGTTGTTACCATCGGTTGAAAAATAAAAAATAAAAGCCTTCGCTTCCTCTCACTAAAAGAAAAGGAAAAAGAGACGCAAACTTAAAAATCAGCAAGGAAGGAAAACGAGAAAATCCAAGAAAGGCTTTCGCTTCTAACTCCTACCTTGAGTCTCCATCTCGATCATGAAGAGTGCAAATGCTCATAACATGGAAGTCGCGTGGAACAGCTCTCAGCATCCGGAATGTCGAACATGTTAATAGCCTTTGACGTGACAGCATTGTGCAGTTTCAGTGTAAATCCAATACATTATAACAATTGCAATAACAAATGGGAAAAACAAGAAAAAAACATTGAATGAGGAAAGAGAATGGTGTTTCGCTGCGGGAAAAATCGATATACATACCGGTTACATAACAATGAGTTTAAAACGCACACCGTTGGCCGCCAGTGAATCGACTGCTGGAATTTGTGCTTAAAATCCATTTTATTTTTATTTTTGTTGCACTTGTTGTTCTGGGAACTCAGGTTATTCTAAAAACAAATGTAGTAAATATCTAGGAAGATTTTTTTTTTCTTCCCTTTACCTCTCCAAACTTCTCCGAATCCCATGAAAGTTTTTGGGATATATCGCGATCCCAGGGCAGATCACACTCACAGATAACGAAAAATAAAGAAAAAGAGTCAATAATTTCACAAAATAGTGAAACCTACACGAAAGTGTGATCCAAGCCCTAATCCTCTCAAATTTTCCAGTAGAAGTCATAAAAACAAAAGACGAACAACGGCGCTTAGCCTATTGGAATCAGCGCGGATCCAAATCGGCCAAAATCGTAAACCATTCGCTGTACACTTTACTGCCGCCTGTTCTCATGGATATTATACAGCGCTTGATAGAGTTTCCAATTATGACACAGAACCTGAACAGTTAGTTAATGGGCGGAAGCTCACAACGCAACGGTAACATATGTAAAAATAAACTTGAAATTTTGTGAACGCTTTTGAATGAGAGTTCTGATTTACTAAAAAATAAATAAATAAATAAGAGAGAGAGAGAGAGAGAGAGAAAACAATACTACACAGTCTCTTATGTAGAATTAATAATTTCATGATTGTTTAATTTAGGTGACACCCTCTGGTGGTTTAATCTTCACTTTTTGAATTTGCAAATGAGCAATATATAATTGATAGGAGAAAATATGAGTGTAGGCTTATCTTCTCTTGTTTGTTTACTTCATAATTTCCTTAAGTTTGACTCTTCTTTTCAGAATGTCTAACCCATTTCTTTTTTTTTTTTTAAATATACGGACAAAGTCCTCCGCTTCTTCAATAACGTCACGCTATCATGATATCATCTTACTGTTTCTGCGGTGACGTCATCTTTCCATCATTAAAGTGACGTAATTTATTAAACGTCATTTCTTTTTACTACAATTATCATTCCTGACTGCCCGTTGTTATTATCTCTCCCTCGCGCCATTCGACCGTTCTCAGAATACCCCCCTCCCTCTCCCCCCTCTCTCTCTCTCTCTCTCTCTCTCTCTCTCTCTATATATATATATATATATATATATATATATATATATAGTGTGTGTGTGTCTGTGTGTGTGTGTGTGCATACATACATACATACATACATACATACATACATACATACATACATACATACATACATACATACATACATACATACATACACATATATATACACACACACACGTACACTTACACAAATACACACACATATATAGATAGATAGATAGATATTTATATGTATATATGTATGCATGTATAAATATATACATATAGAGATAGAGGGAGAAATTACTAAGCCATCTCTTTTTTACTCTCTCCCTCCCTTCCTTTCTCGCCGTTTTTTTTCACTCACCCCTGCTCCATTTTCCATACAAGGACATTGCCCCTTCCTTCCGTATCTCTTCCATTCTCTATCTTCGTTCTTTTGTAATTACTTTTCTTTTTTGAAAGACAATATCCAAATGATTCGTAGACATATCTCCTCTCCTTCTCCTTTTTCTTATCCCTTGCTTCCCTTCCCGATCTTTATTATTCTCTCGATGAGTTTGTTCTTTCCCACGACCCTTGACCCTCCCTCCTTCACCCTTCTCTGAGTATAAACTCGCACTCGCACCATCCCCTTTCTTAGCATTTGGGGCATCAAATATTTGTTCATATTTGGTCTCTTTCTCTCTCTATTTTTTTCTACCACCTCCCTCTCTATTCTCTCTCTCTCTCTCTCTCTCTCTCTCTCTCTCTCTGTCTGTCTGACCCAATTTTTTTTTCTTCCTCCCCTTTCCTCTCCCATATCTTCCTCCTTCACTCCCACCTACTCCTCCGTCCTCTAGTTTTCCCCTTCCCCTCCCTTCCCCCACCACACCGCCCCTTCTTCCACCCTCCACCCCTTATCCCTCCCCGTGAGTCATCATGGGGACGCTGGGCGAGGGAGTGACTCAGCATTCGTGACTCCAGGGACACGCAGATCTGCAGTCAGCTCCGGTCATGTGAACTGCGGATTAAAGAGTCACTCCGTTGTCATGCGATGCCCGCTGGACGAAGAGTGAGTGGAAGGTAAAGAAAACAGGAAAAAAAATAATTATTTGACTTGCTTATAAAATGTGATTTTTTATTTGCTTTGATTTTTTATCGGAAATTGTATGAGTATATGGAGAAGTAAATGGTAATAATCTTGTCTTCTCTGCAGTGTTGAGATTAACGTTTTTACTTCAGTGTTGTTGATAATTGGGTTAAGTTTATTTACGCATCCTTTGTTCTAGTTGAATTATTTATTGTTAGTACCCTTATCAACAAAATCAACATATTTTTTTTTTATAAAACTATGGATATAACTACTACCAATACCATAATCATTGTACCTCCCAGCGATATCAATAGCAAAGTTCTCCGTTACCGCCAAACTCCCCACTTCGCGAGACAGTTGTATAAAAACACGCAAACAACAAGGTTATAAAGGATGCGATATCGGTTCTCTGAATTCACTGCGCAAGAAGAACCCGGATCGAACTCTTCGTGTTATTTCTCTTATTTCATCTTCGTTTCTTTATTCTTCGAGTATCTCCGCGACTGCTTTTTTTATTAGATTATTTTATATTGATTATTCGGTGTTGCATGACGTAACTGATTGTCGATTCCCAGATCTAAACATGTGTGAGTGATGATAATGTTAATTTAAGAATGATGATTAAGGTTTGGTGACATTTGTTAAATCACAAGTAATCTGATGGCGATGTCTATAAAAAAAAAAAAAAAAAAAAATGACAGTACTAAGCGTATCCGTAAATTATGTTTTACATTTAGTATCCTTTCCGTATATTTTTCTTCCTTTCGTTAAAAATCCTCAGTAAGAATATCACCAAAGAAAGGATATACAAATCAGAGAAAAACATTAACCTGACTCATATGATTCTAGGATTAGACGCTCTTTATACGGCTTCCCGGAGCTTTCTGGGTTAACACTTTCCTTATATGTGAGGACTGTTTAATATTTTAATAGCGGTTATATCGGTGGTATTATGACTGCTATTTAACGCAAACGTTTTGGCTGTGACTTCAATTCCTATATACAAATTACTTGTCTGCTGTAAAGTTTAAGCTGGTAAATGTACGTGTTTTTCGTTGTTGTATAAGTGTGCATAATGTTTACATCAGTTTGCGTTTCGACAGCGCTCTCTCTCTCTCTCTCTCTCTCTCTCTCTCTCTCTCTCTCTCTCTATATATATATATATATATATATATATATCCTTCTCTCTCTCTCTCTCTCCCTCCCTCTCTCTCTCTCTCTCTCTCTCTCTCTCTCTCTCTCTCTCTCTCTCTCTCTCTCTCTCTCTCTCTCTCTATCTATGTCTCTCAATGATTATTACTCTGCCTCTCTCTCTCTCTCTCTATCTATGTCTCTCAATGATTAAATAATAATGATGAACATTGCAATAACCAGGGAAACAACGTTAATATTTTGGCAACACTTTTATTATTGTTATGTTAATACTACTATTGATAATGATAATAATGATGGCAATAATGATAATTGTAACAATAACAATTATAAAAATATTCATAATAGTAATAG
>NC_061822.1:36415957-36425957 GCF_019202785.1 Penaeus chinensis | reverse complement strand
TGTCGTGTACAAAGTATTTCGGACCAACTATATATCCACACTATCTTACTTAACATTATGTCGCTGATCGTCTAACATTCAGCTTCCGCGGGAGGAGCCAAGTAACCGCAACTGTGCCGCGTCCCTCGTTCTGAAGCTCTAGATAGATGCGAAATCCAACATACGACATTGCCCAACTTTCCATTTTCCTTAAATGATATAAATTTCCTTTTTAGATCCGCCCAAACTACTAACTTTACACAAATGGTACCCCTACGCCCCCGTAAATTCTCCACATAGTCCTAAAAAAAGGTGAAGGGACGCCGAGGGAGATCGGAGGAGGAAGGGGGGAGCTGAAATCTTCAAGGTGGTCAAGGTTTGGTGTCGCCTTGGATATGTTCGGCAGTCTCTCGTCTCACTCGTTTACGGTCACAAGTGGCCGCTCTACCTGTCGTCTTTTTGAGATTCATTGGCAAGTGTTGTTACGAATTGTTATTATTATAGTGCTTATTACAAGTGTTGTTACGAATTGTTATAATTATAGTGCTTATTTCAAGTGTTGTCATGTATTGTTATAATTATAGTGCTTATTACAAGTGTTGTCATGTATTGTTATAAGTATAGTGCTTATTACAAGTGACAGCTCTACCAATGATCTATGTGCGTGGTCTGCCTAAGTACGTAGGCAGACCACGTATGCCTATTGTGATATCATGGAGACTGGTCATATGGCAAAATGTCTTGCAAAGGCTAGATATATTATGAGTATAAATTGTCATATAATAGTACATCCGTATGAGTTACTATTTTTGGTATCGTGTGCATTCCAATTAAAAACTGCGTAGTGTATCCATTATTTGAGGTGGAGAAAATGTAAAGTTAACAATGTATTAACAATTGTAGTAGATAAGATACGCATGTCCATATAATCGGTATGAATATAAGTAAGCAAATATCTGTTAAAATGTATAGAACATTTTCGTTACTTTGAATATCCTTGACAGCCACCAAGGTCTGAACGCCAGAAGTCAAACGCAAGGTGAATGCATAATGTTATTTCATCGGCCATTGCAACTTCACTTTCTGTATGCCTCGTGTATACTTGCTGAGGCTCACATGGGATCGTTTGCTTTACTGATTGCTTGACTTCTTATATCCTTGCAGGTTGGCCAGATAGCTCTCTCTTGGGTGTATAAACAAGCATATCACCGACAACAATGAAACTTTCATGGGTAAGTAATGGTGAATTACAAAGTGAGGGTATATATATATATATATATATATATATATATATATATATATATATATATATATATTTATATATATATATTTACATATATAAATATTTATATATATACATATATAAATATTTATATATATACATATATAAATATTTATATATATATACATATATAAATATTTATATATATATACATATATAAATATTTATATATATATACATATATAAATATTTATATATATAAATATATAAATATTTATATATATAAATATATAAATATTTATATATATAAATATATAAATATTTATATATATAAATATATAAATATTATATATAAATATATAAATATTTATATATATATATATCATGTGCTAAAGTAATATGTACATTAGCTGTTTATTGTTGCGTATCTCTATAGACGCGTGGGCGCACATGCTGTTTACCTATCTATCGACCCGTCTTGCATTATTAAGCTACTCTAGAAACTATTACGTGTGCGTTCTTTAAACGTATTCGTACAGATTCTATTCGATTTAGACATTTGACATAAATCATGTCCATGGAAGGGTACATACATGCTGCGTTACCCTGTGTGTCTGACAGTTAATCACCATAAGGGTTTAGGATATAGTACATCTGGAACTGTAGGACAGGGTATGGTAACATTATGATATGGTGCCCCGCCAAGACTTATTGCATCTTAAATACGAACAGACAGGGAAATGTTGCCTTCCGATAAGGATTCATTGTAGTAAAACCTGTTTCAAATCAGTATGCACGTACTCAAACATTTATGATTTCGAAAATAATCCTTATAATATAATGCTTAATATAGATTTTGTGTAAAACAGATAAACGAATATTCCTCTGTAATGTCGTCGGAAGAAGCAACATCCCTTGATCTAGACGACTATAATATATATTCTAGTTTATTTCTCGTATGACATAATGTGACAAAGGAAATAATCTGCAGAATCAGGACCGAGAGGTAGTCTCTCTCTCTCTCTCTCTCTCTCTCTCTCTCTCTCTCTCTCTCTCTCTCTCTCTCTCTCTCTCTCTCTCTCTCTCTCTCTCTCTCTCTCTCTCTCTCTCTCTCTCTCTCTCTCTCTCTCCCCACATAGGTTAGTGTATATATACTGTAATAGTAATGGTATTATTAATGAAGATGATAATGACATTAAGCTGCTGCTTCTGGTACTATTACTATTACCACTCTTTAAAATGATGGTCATGTTATTCATAATTCTTTAGACAATATTAATGCAATATCACCGTGACCTTACTTAGGGTAGTAATAATGATGAGGATATGCAAATGCAATAAAGTTGTTGGTGGTGCTATAATAATTGCGATTCTTATAGTGTCAGTAATAATGATTATTTAAATAATTGCAATGGAAATAATAATAATAATGGGGCGATGTATATAATCACTATGATTACTCTCATCGGCATCGATATTGTCATGAGATAGAATGGACGAGATGCTAGGTAGGACAGTGGTATCAACAGCGGGAATTATGAGACTAGAAATAATTACATGATGATAATGACGATAAAACTCAGTACGTAATATCATGGTAACAATCGAAACGACGATCATAATCACAAATATACGTAAAAGAGTGATACGGATAATGCGCAGTTCCTGTAATTTTTTTTAGATTCACCTGGAATGTTTATGATTTGATTATACCTTACTTGGTATAAATGTAATGCGTGTACAGTGTAAGGAAAGTATACATTGATGCGATAGATAAAATATCGTGAAGTCAGTTGATAGTCTCGAATTCGCGATGCACAAGGTCTTTTTATCAGTTAATGCGACATGGGAATTTTAGAATGTGTAACAAAATCATCTATGAGAGTTTATGCCGATTTTCGCTAAACAACTAAACGAGGCATGCCCCTTATATTCGCCTGTACCGGTATATTTATAAAAGCTCTCACAACTTACAAGGAAAAGAACATTTCTTAGTTCCTTCCCTCATATCAGTAGTGGATCCCGGTTGAGATAGTGTTCTAGATATAACTTTTTGTGTGCATATTTTTTCACCACAATGACTAAGAAGTATTTTACAAATCTTACGTTACAGTGCGTAATTTCAACATTTTTGGATAAAATGTAGTCTCTCTCTCTCTCTCTCTGCAATCCCCCTACTCGCGCTGTCTCTCTCTCTCTCTCTCTCTCTCTCTCTCTCTCTCTCTCTCTCTCTCTCTCTCTCTCTCTCTCTCTCTCTCTCTCTCTCTCTCTCTCTCTCTCTCTCTCTCTCTCTCTCTCTCTCTCTCTCTCTCTCTCGATAAAATGTAGTCTCTCTCTCTCTCTCTCTCTCTCTCTCTCTCTCTGCAATCCCCCTACTCGCGCTGTCTGTCTCTCTCTCTCTCTCTCTCTCTCTCTCTCTCTCTCTCTCTCTCTCTCTCTCTCTCTCTCTCTCTCTCTCTCTCTCTCTCTCTCTCTCTCTCTCTCTCTCTCTCTCTCTCTCTCTCTCTCTCTCTCTCTCTCTCTCTCAAATAATCCCCGGTGTTCCTTATTATCTGAGGTGATAATCTAAGAAACGACATCGCCTCTATAGATTTTGATTTTTAAAAATGTGTCGGTTAGTTAGAATCTTCATTGCTTTTCCTTGTTCTATCTTCGCCTCACACACAAAAAAAGAAATACTCGAATAAAACGCGATTGCAAACTATACAAAACCTTTTACAGCTTATCATTGTTGTTTCCCCAGATTTTCCTCTTTTTGGCCTCTCTGCTGATGACTATCAGTCTCACGCATGCAGCTGGAGGAATACATTTCCGCATGCCAAAAAGAAACCCTAGAAAACCCAAAAAGATTGCAGCTCCTGCGAACCGGCAACCAGTTTATAAGGCCAGTTTACCAGAGTTACCCTTCTGCAGGTATACCCTATGACCCCTCTGGTCACGGGAATCCCGCTTTCTCGTTTTATCAAGGTGAGATGTCATGCTCTATTGATTGGGAGTTGAGCGTTCAAGGGGTAAAAAATCAATTTAATATATATATAGGTGTTATTAATTACAGTACTTATTTTCTGCTTTGTACACAAAATAGGTTGCAGTTATTTTTTTTTTTTTTGTTACATACAAAGCACATGAGTAAACACAGGCGGTTAGATAAAAAAAATGCGGATATTAATCAATTACATTTTCACACTAACGCCCAGTTGCATAATTAAGGGAATAATGGTGCTGCATCTCCTAGAGTTATTTATGATATTTTTTGTCTTCTTTACAGGTTGAACGCAAAAACAATTGATCAATGATTATCTACAGGGGAAGAGAAGTACAGCATTCTGCCGTATCCTTCACCACATTATAGCGGTGAAAACCATTGAACATAAATCAGTTCGATGTCAAACCAAATAGGTTAGATTACTCTGTGATGTAATCATATATACGTGTGTCTGTGTACCAGTTCGTACAAATATATACGTATAAAACAGAAACACACATCTATATATACATCCTTCACTATGAGCTTTTACCTGATAAGCTTTAATGTACTGCATTTTACTTTTCTTTAACATACTGGAAACTGTAGATATATTTCAGTATCATAATTTACATATAAGATTCATACATTCTTAAGTTTAACAATACCTACACTAATGTAATGTAACACAAATATACATCTTTATACTATCAAAGGTCATCTAAAACTTATTCACTAACTTACACACTAACTAATGGATATTTACAAAGAAAACAGCTTTTGTTTAAGAAATTTATATTTTTTTGCAAAGTCAACATGTCAGTACACAATATTATTATGTTCTCAATAAAAGAAAGACAGATAGGTTTGTTTCCTTCAAAACACATGTATAAAACATACAGTCACAAGGGTCACCCTTGATTTAGAAATCCTGGGGAGAAAAAAATGCTGATTTGCCATGGTCACACTTTATGTGGTGAAATCTTGTACAAAAGTATGAAAGACAAATCATCCTTCTGTGATGATAGCATTTAACACCAGAGCCGTTAATGTAGTGGAGACAAAGCATACAACAAATAAAAGAAGATAAAACAAACAGGAATTCCTCTTCTCGATGTCTTCAGTTTCGAACCTGTTCTATTCTAAACTTAAATTATTGTTTTGGTTATGTACCTTCTATTACATGTGAAAGCACTGTAATGGGAAGACCTTACTTACTTGTCACCAAGATTCTCCCACATCAGCTGTAATAAATACTAAGTATGAAATCTGCATCAACCATTACCTTAAGATACTCAGTTCATATGATGACTTTAACAAACCTTAAAATATTTTTCCAAAGTTAAACAAAATTAAGTTGACTATACACTGGTGATAATCATGTATTCGTACTAAAAGTCAATTACATTTATCTTTCAAAATAGCCAACTAAAAAGGTGTGTGTGAGTGTTTGTTTTACTCAAACCACCTTTAAAATAGGAAGCTTCCTCTTGAACTATGTCTGCAAGTTATTTTCTCATGATGGTTGCTTTAGCAATACAGAGATATTTCAGATTTCTTCAACAAAAAACACAGACAGAGTAAACTAAAATCCAATAGCATAACAATGCAGTAATAATAATCTTGATTGAATGTCAGGTCTTGATAAAGTTGGAAGTATCTAACACTTTCCTACCACATAGTCCCATGGGAACTTTTAAACTATAAATGAAAAAGGAGTAACTTTGTCTCCATACCCAAAACTAGGTATGTCTGGAGCTATACTAAACACATACACTCCATTAATTACACTATCATTCTATTTTTTTCTACAGCCGTTTGTCAAAATCATCTGTGTTTCTGAGTATAAAGTTTCTGGAAAAATCAATAAGATCTGAAGCTGGAAGTGTATGAAAGACATAAGGCAAAGTTTCTATAATCTTGCCATATTATTACATTTTTTAACCATATTATATACATTAAATCAGGTTATAACCTGCCATACACTTCAACTAAAGGTAAAAAAATGAAAGGAAAAACTTACAAATCTTTTTAGCCATTTGAAAAATTAGCTTTACCTATAGAACAAGTTACATTAAATGTCTTTGATCAGCTACTGCCATCTCAAAACAAATGACAAATGCTTTTTTCTCTTCACCTTGATGTTGCTGACGTCCAGACAAATTACACATATATCACAATTTTAGACCGGACAGAGAGGAAATGCAATTACTTGTTCCAAAATACATCTATAAAGAAGCTGCTCACAATATCAATGTTTGGAGATTTACTTTGTCCATAAAAAATGTTATAGGTGCATTTTCTTTCATGAATCAGAAAAGTTGAATGAGGAAAATGGTACAAACAATGCCTCAATGCGATCCTTCTTTTTAAACAAAAGTCATAAAGGTTGTAATATAAACACAAATAGTTGGTTGTCACATTTATAAGGTAGTCCTTTGGAAACGTAGATTGCTTTTGCCAAAAAAAATGAAAAACTAGTCACTTGGCTTGTAAAACTATTACATGTATAAATAGGAATAATTTCTACAACTACAGATAATCTGATCATATTTACCAACAATATAAAGAAATTAAAATAAACTTGATAATGCCAACTGATTAAAACACAAAGAAGTACACCAAAAACACCAATCCAACCACTGCCCCAGCAGCAATTTTTGCATAGGTAGACCGCATGTTCAAGTACTGGGCATCTTTGTGGTACTTTTTTGACATCATTGATAAACCCGAAGCCTTTGTCTCCAAATCTGAAATGAGCAAGATTATCCATGATCAATTATGAATTTTGCTGCTAACAACACTACAGCTCTGTATGATCTTCAAACTTGTATACAAATGAAATTTCAAATTACATGCAAAACTTTCCTCAGTAGATAAATTGTCACCCTTATATTTCAATTACCATTTTTGTATAACCAAATATCATTTATTGTGGATTTTATGATGAGTTATGGTATACTATAGATTTACCACAGCATAATAACTCTTTACGCTGACAAAAGCAAGTCTTTACTCACTTCTACATAAAATGAATGTATCTTCAATTCTATTTTTGTTACAATCTTTAGTCATTTGCACATTAACTATAAAGCTTTTCTATCCATTATCTCTTTTGCTGGCTCAAAAACAATGCTGTTATCTTCAATAGAATTGAAAAGTCTAGTTATTATGACCACAAAACTTATTGAGAAATGAGAATAATGTATTATTATTATTATTTTTTTTTTTTTTCATCTTTTTTTTTTTTTACAGATATTAAAAACACTGACATAAGAAATTAATTTCCCATGTAGTCAATGACATTCCATACTGATAGAGCATTTTACTAAATTAATGAACAAACAAATGGCCAGCTCTTACTCAAATTATGCTGATAGCTTAAGTCAAGTATGGCAAATTTCTTCATCCACTCACCTGACAGTGCAGCACCTCGTTGCAAAACATCATCAATGTTGTCCATCATAATCCTCTGCACATCATTCAAGTCTTCTCGTAGCTGGTGCATGTGGCGTCGTCCTCTTTGATCACTATACTGGCGACGGAGCTTTTGGATGTAAGTGTCTGTAACAAAGTAGGATATTGTTACTTATTACAACAAGTCAGCATTAGTAAGACATAAAGACATATCATTCCTAAGAGAATTATGCTTTATCTATTATTACATTGGTAATATACCTGAAAATCACAATGACATACCAAACTCTATGAAGGAATATGGCCTGGAAACCTGTGCAACTCGACGCCCATACTGTGAATTAAACTCAGCAGACATTTCTTCCAGGAATGTGAAAGCTGACTTTTTGCTGAAACCCCGTTCACATAGCACCAGGTAACACGCTTCATTATCAATTACATAGCTGGAAAGGGGTAGAGAATCAAATACAATGCAACACCTATGATAAACATCAGAGAAAAGTATAAAACAATAACAATATTAACAATACTAATTTTTTTCTATCCTTTAACTTCTCAACTTATAATTTAGAATAAAAATCTTCAGTAAAATCAACTTTTAAGATCTTCACAATATGTTTAATTTATCATTATAGGTTTTAACTACAGAATCTTGAAACAAACATCCTTAATCTATAAAATTTTCATTCAGACCTTAAAAAGTTTGTATATGTTACTGAATAGAGAGGGATAATTTTCTAAATATTCTTATGTACTGCAGCCAAAATATTGAAAACCCAAGTGCACTCCCATAAAAATAATTTGTATATCTACAACCTTTATGAACTGCTTTTATCACAAAAATATTGCTCGAGAGTAAATTATCAACAAACACATACCTCTTAGTAAGCATATGTTAAAGTATGCATTTATTTAAAATGTATTATCTTTCATATATACATAGAAATAAATAAAAATAATAACTCGCAAGCATTATATAACATTGTAAATACTTACTGAAAAAGATATGGGCCTGTCTCTATGGAACATCTGTTTGGGCTGTTGACTGTTAATTTTTTAAAGAGCATTTTGGCCTGGTTCTGATACTCCAGAAGATTTCGTCCTGACTGAAATATAAAGAAAATATTAAAAATCAGCTTGTAATATTGAAGATATAAAATTTCTTGAAATTAAATTACCACTCAATTACAAAGAATATAATACAACACCACTAATTTTCCAAGACTCTTGATGAACTTTGGTCACAAGATTGTTAAATAAATATTCCTATGACCTCAATGTATAATATCTACACAAAAGAAGCTTCTAAAAAACTGAATTATCATGTACAATTATTGTGGTTCACAATCAGAAGAAATTCAAAAGTCTACTCACACTTGATTCTTGATTAACCCATTGACTATAAGTGACATGCTATCATGGCATGATAAATGCCCAGTGATAGCTCATCATATCATGAGTCAAGTCAGATAATTTCCTGGGCACAGAGTGCTGTACACTATGGTATGCCCATACTTGCCTGATTGTACTAAATGTTTGATCTTTTGTTATCTGGTTAAATAAAGTGCCAATCATTTTGTTCTTGGAAAAATTGCATATTTGTAGACCAATATCAAAAATTTCTTCCTTCATAATTACTGGAATCCTGCAAGTTTTTTTTTTTTTTTTTACATAATAAAAACACCATATTGTTTGTTAAAGCAACATGTTTGATGCATAAAATACTATAAAATTTCTTATTGAAAAAGTATGAATCAAAATTTACTGTATTTGCTCTCAAAAAGCATCTTTGCTCTACCATTTCCATCATTGACAAGTCCCTAAACTTTTCTTGTTACATCTACCTTACCTTTTACAAGTGCTGCCTTATTTTCTTGGGCCCAAGTAATCATTACATTCAGAATTACCCATTCAAACAGTTAATCCTATAAATCCAGTGGTTAAATTACCATGGGGTAACCATATACAGTCCACCTACAGTAACAGGGCTAGACTGTATACAGAACAACCAAAATATATCCTTACACCATTAATCTAGTATATCCTTTTATTCTTAATATGGTTTTAGCCATTCCCTTGTTTTTTTGTGTCTTCTTTTGCCAAAGTATTCATTCTATACCACTACAAGATTATTACACTAATGTAAATCTAATCCATATTTCATCCTGCTATATGAATCCAATTATAATAATTACTATAAGAGGGCACCTTATCTGTACCTATCAAGCCATTAAAGAAAAAAATACAAATATAATACAAAGGCAAATATGGATTACAAGGGAAAAATATTCTACCTAACATAGCATTTTTTTTTTTTTTTTAATAGATTTCATCATGTTTCACATTAAACCTAAAATAAAAATGCAATTTCATATATCCCTTACAGAAGCCCCAAAGATTCTAATAAAATTATAAGC
>NC_061822.1:36395957-36410957 GCF_019202785.1 Penaeus chinensis | reverse complement strand
AGTCACACTTTACAAAGTTTAATTGATTCATTGTTGGTGTATAAGTATAGTAACCATGTTGTGAACAGTTCATGACTAATTGACTAATTATATTTTTCTTCTTTTTTACCATTCATTTAGAGCTAGTATGGAGGGCCAGGGCTTAAGCATCCCAAGTCTTGATGATTCCGAAAATGTACCAGCAGAGATGGTTGTGTCTGTGGAAGAGCAAGTTCACAACTCTAGTGAAGCTGAAGATGCAGAGCTAAAACATCGCCCTGACAAGAAAAGGAAAATACGAGTTTATAGTCAGAAGTAAGATTATTATTATTTTTTTTTTTTTATATAATAGACATACCAGAAAATTGCTTTTGTATATTTAAGAAAGATGAGTCAAAGATCATATTGTTATTTTTAAATTAGACACTTACATGCTTCATGGTATGTCCATTGATATATACAAATCACATCCTTTTGTAACAGGTTTCGCAAGGATTGGTTACACTTGAGAGAATTCCAAGGATGGTTAACAGAGGGAAGTGCAGTAGAGAGAGCGTACTGCACAGTATGCAACAAGGAATTAACAGCAGGAAAGTCAGAATTGCTGAAGCATGCAATGGGAAAGAAGCACAAAAAGAGAATGGCAGAAGCAGGCTCACATGTCACTGTTTCTTCAGACTTATCAAGTGTTCTTGATGAAACTGGAATTCCACATGTTTTGGTATAATTATTTTTTATGTATTTTAACTTGGTATATTATTAACTCATTGGATCTGGGTGCCTCACTGCCTGCACATGGCCCAAAATCCTAGTATGAGACTTACTTGAGTGACGATTATCTTGGGTGTGTGGGTTTAAGGCCTAGTCCACACAAGACTCAATCCCTTTGCAGTGTTGTTATATCTCTTTCTGCATAAGCATTTTTATTTTCGTTCTTTTGCCAAGATCTATATCTGTCATTTGATATGCTGTTTCAAGATGGTAATAGGTTATTTTCCTTATGCAGACTGTATATCATCTCTCAAGATAGTCTTTAATTCTGTGCAATAACAATACCAAAAAGTAAAATTTTTGTACTTTTTTCATTTTTAAATATATATGTTCATTTTTCTATAATACAAACTGTACTGCCAGTCAAGGCAGGCAGGAATAGGATCCTGAGTGTGGAAATTGTGTCTGCCCTGGAGCCATTGCTGTTCCAGTCATGGCTGATGGATGGTACATTTCACATTTGTTTACTGTTGGAAATAATGCTAGAGTCCCTTCCAAAATGGCCATTGAGTCTAACCGCCTAAGAGATTTGTGTACTAATGGCAAGTCATTCCCATCCCCCTGGCCTTCTGACAAAAATTTCATCAAGGTATATTCCTAACCCTCCCGTCCTACCGTTGAATTTTCCATGATGTGATGGTAGCATCACCCAGATCAAAGGGGTTAATATCCACTTGCAATTTACAATAAAGTTTTCATTTGTAAATCTTTATTGCTATTGATAGTATGGTTATAAGTAACTTTCTTTATCTAATACAGCGTATTGTTGATATGCGAAGTGACACAGTCACCCAACCAAGCAGAGAAATGAAGGAAGCCATGTTTGATGCACCAGTTGGTGATGACGTTTTTTCTGAAGATTCTACTGTTAAAGGTATATTTTTAAGCCATGTCTAAAAATAGTATTTAGTATTATTCATAGTCAAACATTTGCAGTTTTCTATATTTATCTCTGAAGTTATTTTGGTCTTTATCTTACTTGAAATGATGTAAGAACTTGAAAGAAAGATTAAATCCAGTAGTTCTTTTATGAAGGTGTGTAGCATCAATCCATATATACCACGGACAGACTAATAGTACAAAATATTTTGATATATATTCTAATTTGAAATTCCTTTACAATATCTTGGCAAAGTAATTTCATTAACATTTTTATTACTGCATTTTCATTAACTTTGTTATTTTTGCATTTTCATAAATACCTCCGATGACTTGTGCTCTATATTTTCTTGAGGAATGCTATGAGGAATATGTAATTACTTACAAAAGGTAGAGTTTTTTGTTGAAAGATGTTTACTGAATTATCTACACATTGATTGTTTGTGTGACATTTTGTATATTTCAGCTTTAGAAGAGAAAGTTGCCAAATTATTAGAAAAGGAGGCAGCTTTGTATGTTCCATCAGGCACTATGGCAAATCTTGTGTGTGGTAAGTTTATATTTATATAAGCAAGAGGAAAATTCAGGTCTGATACTTGTATTTATTAAGAAGTTTCTTGTTCTATGGTAATCTATAAATGGTTATTGGTGTAGCATTATGTCCATATAGGAAAGGGTGGGTGGTTTAATACTATGTCCAAGGCTTAGGCAGGTAGAATTTTACCTTCCTTAGAGAGTAGTGAGGTAATACTGACAATATGACTGAACAACATTAACAATCAGTAAATTGATTTTACCTTTAAATTAATGTGTTATTTATACATCTAAACATATATTTTTCAGTTTTAACACACTGTTGGAGCCGGGGTTCAGAGATTGTTGTTGGGGATCAGAGTCACCTAAATCTTTGGGCGCAGAGAGGAGTTCCACAGGTATTTGGAATGTGCATCCTTTGTTATCTTTCATAAATTTTCAGTATTTTTCTAGTTTGCTTTTATTTTATCCTTTTTGTTGGAATTCTTGCTATACTTGCTCCCTCTCCCCCTCATTCACATCAGTTATCCTCATGAATTAGCCATCTACTTTTCCTTTTTCTCCTTGTCTTTTTATCTTCTCCTCTACATACCATCCCCTCACTTCTTGTGAGAGTATATATATATATGAGTAATTTGATATGGATGATATTTTTTGTTCCAGTATTACACATATAGTTTGCTCTTTTCTGCAATACATGCAAGGTTAATGCTAATATTTTTTCCTTATAGTGTTTACTATTTTTCTTCAGATTGGTAGTATCCACCATCGAACCATTAAAAATCATCCCGACGGGACTTTTTCATTACAAGAATTGCGATCGCTAGTTCGAGATGATGACCCACACTGGCCTGTCACAACCCTAGTCTGTGTGGAGAATACCCACAACTTGATGGGAGGGAAGGCTCTACCTCTCCAGTGGCTGGATGATGTGAGTCACTAAAGAAAATGTCATGCTTTAATTTGAAATTCTAGCATTGTTTTTAAAAACATTGTATTTTTGTATATGCTTACACTGATTTGCTTCATATATTTGTAATTAATATTGTCAATAATTAAATTCTAAGTAATTGGCATTTATATATTTGGAATACAAACATTTTACCAAACCTGAACTAATCTCAGTAGTATACAATAATTTTACTGTAGTACTAATATAGTATGCCTTAATGGTATTTACCAATTTTCCCTTTCTTTTATTAATCTTTTACCCAAAGCTTGGAGCTCTGTGCAGTGAGATGAACTTGCTATTACACGTGGATGGAGCTCGATTAGTCAATGCTTCAGTGGCTCTAGGGATGAGCCCTGCCCGACTGGTTCAGTCATGTGACTCTGCAACTCTGTGTCTTAACAAGGGCCTTGGAGCACCTATGGGATCTCTTGTTGTGGGTACCAAAGAATTTATAGCAAGGTTTGTATTTTGGTTGATTTCAGTTATTTGGTAGATCCTGGTAAAGTAAAGAGAAGATTTGAAAGAATCTCATTGCTGTTAAGAGAACCACAAGAATTATGGTTCAGTTTCTTTTAAAAATTTGTATGTTCTTGTTATTTGAACTAATGCATATATGTACCTTATTCTTGAAGTAACTAATTTCATTGCTGACAGTTACTGTCATGCAATACTTGTGCTTTTTTTGTCTAGATACTATTACTAGGAATTCTTTTATCATTAATTTTTAACTACTCCATAGATCTTATGGTTTATAGAATGAAAAAGAATCTCCTAAATGACATTTAACCTTTTTTTTTTCTTTTATTTGTTTTGCAGCATTTTTAATAATAATGAAAGCTTTAAAGAAATTTCTAAATATAACTCTGGTGTTATATTTACTAAGTCAAATGAAAAATGAAAATAATGATTTTATTCATGATAGGCCAGATTTGAAGATGGAAGAAGCCTATTATAATAATAATAATAATAATAATAATAATAATTACTATTATTATTCTGGAAAACATAAGCTTTCTGTTTTACTACTTACTATTTTTACTATTGTCTGAACTTTCTTTAAGATTCGTTCAATACAAATATTGACAGAGCCATAAGAGTAAGAAAAGTATTGGGAGGTGGCTTACATCAGGCAGGAATGTTTGCTGCAGCTGGCATATATGCTCTTGACCATGTAACTCCAAGATTGTCTTGGGATCACACACATGCCAGAGCAATTGCACAGAGTAAGCTATATCAATGTTTATGTTCCATGTGATTATGAATAGAGTGAATCAGGTTTTTACATTTTGAAAATATTGTCGTAAGTGGTTTTTCTTTGTGTATATTACAAAATGCTCTTTGTCTCAGGTGTTTCAGAAGAGCATAGTAGTGCAGTCACAGTAGATCTTAAGGATGTTCAGACGAATGTTGTCATGCTTCATTGTGATAATATCAGAGTCAATGCTAAGAAGCTCTGCCAGAGACTTTCTTCTGTGAGTATAAATATTTCTGTTTTGTTTTATTTCTTATCACTTTTTTTGCCACAATTTTGACTTTAGGATAGGAAAATGTGACCTTATGAATATGTCTCAGCTACACACTTAGTATTTAGTTTTCAAAATTAAAGAAATTAAAAATTTACTAAAGAAAAATATTTATCATTATTATTGGCAAGCAAAAAGTAAACTAGTATGAATAGTAGGTCACTTTTGTATCAGTTCTTATTTATAAATGCTCAAACAATCAAGAGGGAGATGAGTCATGGTGATGATTTTTATGGACTTTTGAAATTATAAAGTAATTAAATGATACATTTTTTTTATTAGGTAACAGACACAGAAACAGATGACCTCGGAGAACAAGTGATAGTGCTGATGTCTCCTGTATCTGATACAACAGTCAGACTTATGACACACTGTGATGTTAAAAAGGAAGATGTAAAGGCAGTCATTAAGAAGCTTAAATATATAATTCGGGAGTATGACAATATGATGTATTTGGAATACAAAATTAGTGTATAAAATTAAAATCTTGCAGCAGCACCCTTTATATTTTTTACATGAGTTTCTCTATTGTATTGTAAGTAACTGATAAATGTTAATGTCTACAGTATTAATTTCGTTCATATATGACATTGTTTGAGTAGTTACTTCACTGATGTTAAAGTTTTACTGAGAGTTTTTCTTGTTACAATATGCATTTAGGTATATGTCACACATATTTTTATAACACTGATTTATGTTCATATTATATATTTAATTAATGTAAGGTTTTTGAAATCTTAATTCTTTCAATTTATGTGATTACCAAAATACCTGAAACTTAAAGGAACATATAGTCAGAATGAATTTGCACATATAATAAAAAAGACTCAAGAGCTGTGATATTTAATGATGATGTGCCTTTTAAATGTTCTTACAAGAAGCTATAGAACAAAGTATTAGCATTAAGGCATTCTTGTAAATAAAAATGTTTTATGACAATTAATCTGATTATTTCCATAAACCTATATGAGAAAATATGATATGATATCTAATGCATGTGTGTGCGTGCCTGCGTGCGAGTGTGTGTGTGTGTGTGTGTGTGTGCGTGTGCGTGTGCGTGTGCGTGTGCGTGTGCGTGTGCGTGTGCGTGTGTTGTGCGTGCACGCGTGCTTGCGTGTGTGTGTGAGGGACACGAACTCAAGGGACATATACCAGACAAAGCTAATCAAGGACGAAGAAGGCAACGTCCTGGTAAAGGATGCAATGATTCTTGATAGATGGCGAGACTACTTTAGCAAGCTTCTGAATGAGGAAAATCCAAGAATGAAAAGGCAGGAGCCTCAGCGAAGCGTAGAAGAAGAAATACCGGAGATCACGTTAGAAGAGGTAGAGAATGCTCTGAAAAGATGAAAAATGGCAAAGCAGTTGGCCCAGACAATATACTAGTAGAGGTTTGGAAGTGTCTAGGAAAAAGTGGAGTGGAGTATCTGACGCATGAATTTGACAACATCATGAACATAGAGAGGATACCAGAGCAATGGCGGAGAAACACGAACATACCAATATTCAAGAATAAAGGGGATATCTTGGCCTGTGGAAACTTCAGAGGCATCAAGCTTATGTGTTATAGCATGAAGATATATATGAAAGGATACATGATAAGTGCCTAAGGGGTATTGTGGAGATAAGCAACAAACAGTTTGCATTCATAAAAAACAAATCTACAACAGATGCCATCTTTGATTTGTGCCACTTACAAGAGAAGTTCGTTGAATGCGAGGAAGACCTGCACAGAGTGTTCATAGAGAAAGCCTATGACAGAGTACCCAGAGAGGAGCTTTACTGGTGTATGCGGGAACAAGGAGTCCCAGAAAAGTACATTAGAGTGGTTGCCGATATGTATGAGAGATGTATGACAGAGGTCAGGTGCGCTGTATGAACCACAGAAGCCTTCCCAATAGAAGTTGAATTGCACCAAGGATCTGCTCTGAGCCCATTCCTGTTTGCCATTCTTATGGACTCCCTAACTGAAGGAAGGAGAATGGAAGCCCCGTGGCAGATGATGTTTGCATACGATGTGCTACTGTGCGCTAGAGAAAATGGGGGTTCTAGAGGATAATCTGGAACAGTGGAGAGACGATCTGGAAGAAAGAGGAATGAAAACATCAAGATCAAAGACGGAGTATATGTACTTGAGTGGGTTATCCTTGGGAAGTGTGAATCAGCAAGATAGTCAACTGCCTATGACTGACAACTTTAAATATCTAGGGAGCACGATACAATCAGGTGTGGGAGGGGGGGGGGGGGAGTCGAAGTGATTCGTAGAATCCAATGTGGTTGGAATAACTGGAAGAAGATGTCTGGGGTCCTTTGTGACAGAAAAGTACCACCAAGAGTGAAAGGGAAGATACACCGAACGGTGTTGCAACCAGCAATGCTGTATGGTATGGAAACAGAGACTAGAAGTGGCAGAAATGAAAATGTGCAGATGGGCCCTTGGGCTTACTTCGAAAGATCATGTGAGAAATGAATACATAAAAGAACGAATGGGAATTGTTAGTATTGAGGTAAGGTGCAAGGAAAGTCGCCTGAGGTGGTTTGCCCATGTCAAGAGGAGAGATGAGGTCTTTGTTGGAAGGAGGGTGATGGATATGAGGCTGCCAGGAAGGAGAAAGCATGGTAGACCAAAGCTGAGATGGATGGACTGTGTGAGGAGAGACCTGGATTCGATTGGAGCAAAGGAGGAGGATACCCCTGACCGAAGGACCTGGAGAACGAGGACCGTCGCAGCGACCCCACCAAATAGTGGGAAAGCTAGAATATATATATATACATATATATATACATATATATATATATTATATATATATATATATATATATATATTATATATAATTTATGTATATATATTTATATATATAAATATATTATATATACATATATTTATATATATATTATATATATATTATATATATGTATATATATATACATATACACACAATTACATACAACTGCCCCACAGCCACCCTGGGGTTAATGGGCGGCTCAGTGGCGGATTTGGGGGGGGACAACTGGGGGCAGTCGCCCCCCCCCTCGCTGCTCTGTAACTGGTCTGGCGCCCCCTGTTGGAACTGCGGTGCCCCTTCTCTATGAAATGACATTTGGTATACTGGCGGAGGAACCCCATGGGCTTCATCGTTCTCAGATCATCCAAAAACAAAACATATAAACGGCAATTATCATTCTCACTGCCAAATCATTATAAAACAGAATGACAATCTTTCTCTGTCGAGGTAGTGGCATGGTATAAAAAGTAGCATGGCAAAAACTTTCCAATTTCCCAACCACTAAAAGTGAGCATGACCTATGGTGTAAACTAAACTGATTTCCTACAGCAACATAGTGATTGTACAAAATCAATCAATTACCGAAGGTTTATAAGCGCCCCCCCTTCAGAAAAGTTCTGGATCTGCCCCCTGGGGCGGCTCATGGGAGGTGGGGCTTGCCAGCCCTCTTCCTCCCCAGGTAACTCATTGGCAGCATCTTTAATAAATGGATATGCTGTTGGGAAGCAGGCTGTGGATCCCAGTGGGAAGTCAAATGTTGGATGGGAACAGGAGTTACTCATCCCGCCTGCGTCCCGGCAGGCGCCAACCCAGTGTGAGGCCTGTGAGGCAAAGCCTAAGGGAACCCCACAGGTGGGCGTTGGGCCCGACAACCTGCCAACTCCCTTCATTTGGAGCAGTGCTGGTGGGGGTGGCAGAGGTGGCATCTACCCGAAGCAACCGCCCGAATCTTAACCTCAGGCGAGCTAACTGGATAGGGTGCTTGGAACATCCAGTCCTTGCGGCAGGATGAGCGGTTACCGCTCCTATCGAGGAGTGTTTGGAAGTTGAGGTGGCTGCCCTCTCGGAGGTTAGAAGACCTGGCAGCGGCACGATCTGTATGGGTGGGTACACCTACTACTGGTTGGACCGTAGCGATGGTCATCTCCAGCTGACTTTAACCCGCGGTAGTTGAGGCAGCACTGGTTGATCAGCATATTATGGCACTAAGACAAGCATGCTTTTGGCTTCATGTCTCTTATTACTGTATACCCTCCTACCGATGTTTGTACAATCGACGTTAAAGAAGTGTTGTATGCCAAACTCACAACCAGACAATCGCCCTTAGCGAGACATTCACATTGTTCTAGGTGACTTAAATGTGGTATCATGCTGTGATCGAGCTGGATACAAGATGTTTGTTGGCCCCCATAGTTCGGGAGCTGATCCGAGCAGTGAGAACAGCCTCCTTCTCTGGGACTTTGCAAGGTCCCAGAGATTGAGGTTTTCTGGTTTCTGGCATCAGTCCTCCAACCTGCATTGGACATGGTATAGTAATAGGGGTACTGTGGCTAAGGAGATCAACTACATTATTGTCAGCAGTCGATGGAGGATCCTCCAGAATTTCAGGGTTTACCGGAGGGCCGAGTTCTGTGGCTCCGACCATAAGCTGGTAGTGGCTACATCGAAACTCCTTGTCCCTCCAGTGGTCACTCTACGGTGTGTCACTTGGACAGACTGAGGCATGAGGAGTATGCCCATGGGTTCGCCAAGGCAGTCTCTGAGTGATTCACAGAACTTGAAAACCTGACAAATTAATTTGCTCTGTGGGAGTCCACCATGTGTGAAACGCTTGGCACAGCGCAGGAATTCATTGATGTACACTCGAGGGCAAGGCAGATTTTCATCTCCCTGGAGACATTGGAGACCACTGAGGCGTGTCACATGGCTCGACTGAATGGCAATTAGAACTTGCGTCATTCTTTGGTGCATAGGTCTCGGTCACTGCTGAGAAGGGACAAGGAACAGTTCATCAGGAATCTTGCTGAGGAGGTTGAAGGCCATTTCTTGGTAAATGACCTTCACCCTGCCTAATAAGCCCTGAGAAAACTGGTGACTGTAGTCCACTCAGTGGATGAGCAGATTATCTCAGATCGTGTTGGGGTTCGTGAACATTGGGCTGAATATTTTAAGCAGCTGTACCAGGCAGATCCTCCAACAGTTAGCTTGGATACAAGGGGTATCACAATACCTGTGCCATACCCACCTATCAGCGAGGAACTTCCTACCCTAACTAAGGTTAGGATGGCGATTTCTGTACTGAAGAGTGGGGAAGCCACAGACATACGTGATATCCCTGTTGAAGTGTTAAAGGCTGGGGATGAAACTATGGTACAGGGCTTGCAGGCAGTCTGGTTACATTCCCCCTTACCGTTTGCTGGCATGTGGTCATCCCTCTCTGGAAGGGGAAAGGGGATTATTGGGACTGTAGCAACTACCAAGACATTACATTGCTCAGTATACCAGGCAAGGTTTTCGCCACATTCTTCTGACATGGATCCGCAATCACCTATTAAGGCACCAGAGACCAGGAAGTCTGGATTCACTCCTGGCAAGTTCACACTAGACCGTATCATAGTGCTTTGAGTAATTGTGGAACACCGTCGTGAGTTCGGTCGTGGGTTGCATGCAGCCTACATCGACCTCAAGAAGGCGTTTGACTCGGTGCATTGAGAATTGGTATGGGAGATTCTGAGACTTAGGGGATTTCCGACATGGATTATTCGTCTAATAGCAAGTCTATGTACCGGCACTGAAAGTGCTGTAAAGTGTGGTGGGGGCCTGTCGAACTTCTTCCCTGTTAATTCAGGGGTGAGGCAAGGCTGTGTACTTCAACATCTGCATTGATAATGGACAGAGCTACTATCTAAAGTAGTGCAGAGTAACACTGGGCAATATCAGGGTCTCAGACCTTGACTTTGCCGGTGATGTTGCTATCCTATCTGAGTCTGGAACCCCTGGTGGCGGCTCTTGATGCATTTAGCAACGAGACGAAGCCCTGCCTAGAGGTCTCCTGGACCAAGACCAAGATTCAGGACCTTGTGGCCCTGTTAGGGGAACTCATTCAGTCGATCCATGCTTGTGGTGAGGACGTTGAAATCACAGAGAGCTTTGCATACCTTGGTAATATAGTCCATAACCCTGGGTTGTCAGAACAAGAAGTCAGTCGAAGGATTGGTCTGGCAGCAAGAGCCATGAACTAGATCAACAAGAGCATTTGGAGATGTCACTACTTTTGTAGAAGGACCAAGCTACGTATCTTCAAGGCCTTGATACTGCCAGTTTTGCTCTATGGAAGCGAAACCTGGACACTATCTAATGCATCAGAGTCTTGATACCTCTTTGCCAGATCATGGGGTACTGTTAGCAGGACCATATCTCCAACCAATGGCTACACCGGAGACTGGCATGGGACCTGGCATCAGGTTGTCTCTCTGCCAGACAATCCTGGGTGGAGGAGGCCCGTGGGACGACCTAGGGGGTCATGGCTTGGACAGCTCGATCAGACCTGTCGCGAGAAGTTAGAGATGGGCCGAAGGCCTGCCTGGAAACTCGCCCTGAGGGACTTTCGTGGCTGAAGGCGAAGGGTGGATGCGACCATGCGCCCCCGTTGGAGTTAGCCCCTTGATGATGATGATGATATGTATATACATACATATATATATAATAAATTATATATATATATATTTATTTATATGCATTTATATATATATATAATATATATTCATATATATTTATATATATATATATTTCATATATATCTAGATATATATTTACATATATATATTTAGATTTATACTTATTTATTTACTTACCTATTTACACACACACACATACACACACACACACACACACACACACATATATATATATATATATATATATATATATATATATATATATATATATTCATTATTCATATATATATTTATTTATCTATTTATATATCATAAATATATATATATATATATATTTGTATATATACATTTATTTATATATTTATAGATATATTTATATAAATTTATTTATTTATATATTTATAGATATATTTATATATATTTATGTATCTATATATATATATATATATATATATATATATATATATATATGTATGTATATTTACATATATATGTATTTGTTCATATACATGTGTGTATATATATTTATTTATTTATTTATATATATATATTTATAATTATGTATATATACATATATATACTTATCAATTTACTTATCTATTTACACACACACACACACACACACACACACACACACACACACACACACACATATATATATATATATATATATATTTATTTATTCATTTATCTATTTATATATCATAAATATATATATTTATATATTTATATATTTCTTTGTATATTTATATATCTATTTATATATATATATATATATATATATATATATTCATGCATTTACATATATATATATTTACATACATATGTATTTATTTATATACAAGTATATATATAATTATTTATATATATTTATATATATATTTATATATATATTTATATATATACATATATATTTATATATATACATATATATGTGTATATATATATGCATATATACATAAATATATATATATATATATATACATATATATATGTATACATACATATATGTATATACATACATTTATATAATAAATATCAATATATGTACCTATATAATATATATATATATATATATATATATATATATATATATACATGTATGTATATACATACATATATATAATAAATAAATATATATATGTTTTTTTTTATTTATGTATACACATATATATATATATGAATATATACATATATACGTATATGTATATATACATATATATGTATATGTATATATATGTAAATATATACATATATATAATAAATGATACATATATATTTATTACATATATGTATATATATATTTACTATATATGTAAGTGTATGTACGAACATGTGTGTTTGTTTGTTTAATTGTGTGTATGTGTGCGCGCGCGCGCGCGCGTGTGTGTGTGTGTGTGTGTGTGTGTGTTTTTGTGTGTGTGTGTGTGTACGTGTACGTGTACGCGTTCACAATCGTTCTCTGACTGTATTATTTTTGTTACGATATTAAACCTAAATGCCACTGTGTCCACAAGCTGCCCTGGTCAATAATACAAATATATTAATATAATTATGTGAAATATATCATATTCTCTGATAAGTATAACGCCATGTTTTATATATTTTGCTAAGCCAACACTTACTGCACATCATGTAAACCATTCTATAAATACATACGTGCTCAGAATAAAGAAATATACAGATACTGTCGTGACAAAAAAAAATGGCAACTTTTCAAATCTAGTTGATCTAGAGTACAAAATGTCACTTATGGTCAATAACTTCGATTTTCCCTTAATTCCGTTATCCCTGTTAATTCCGCGTCGAAGAGGGGATAAACATTCTTAGGCAAGATGCCAACGATTCGTAAAGCAGTATCCGCGTTTAACTCTTGTGGTTTTCGCCTTTTTCTTAGGAAATACTCTACATGGAAAAATGAGTTACGTAATACGAAAAAGGTAATGTCCACTGATACAGAAAAGTGGATAATGAAACCTAAATACGAAGTAGATATTAAAGTAACTAGTTTACATCAGTTAATATTTGATGCACAACAACCGCAGATTGACAAACCTGCCATGGTAAGTTTACATCTATTTTTTTGGGGGGAAGAATCCTTCATTTTGTTACGAAAGAGTTATTTTTTGGGGTACACATGTGCTTACTTCATTGCGGATTAATATATTAAGTTATACAGTGTAAACATATTGATTCTCTTTCATTTCTAAAACAAGAAATAGTAAACAATTATATTCCAATTTTTCACAAAGCGAAGCTTGAGAATTTGATGATTAGCAGAATATAACATGTCCAGATAACATCTTTGTATATCATTACTACCTGTCAGTCATCAAATTATCATCACAAATCTGTCACCCATAAATCTTTACCATGCCAAGCGCATTTTCGTCTATAAAACGGACTAGAGTTATGTCAAAAATGTCTGGGTTAACACGCTGACAAATTATTTTGACTGTTGTGTCGGATTGGAAACAAAAAAATCTTTTGTATAAAAAAAAAACTTGAAACACTAATGGATACTGGTATTTAGTGTCATTTTATATAATACATGGAAATGAAATTAGTAGGCCTATCGATTTGCTTACCAGGTAGAAAATATATAGATCATGTAATATACTTTGCTTGGTAATTCAAAAATTCGTTTTATACATTACATTATTCCTCAACGATATTTTTTTAGAGATACTTGGGTGCGTGATGTATATGCGTGTGCGCTTGCGTGTGCGTGTGCGTGTGTGTGCGTGTGCGTGTGCGTGTGCGTGTGCGCGTGCGCGTGCGCGTGTACGTGTGCGTGTGGTGTGTGTGTGTGCGCGTGTGCGTGTGCGTGTGCGTGTGCGTGTGCGTGTGTGTGTGCGTGTGCGTGTGGGTGTGCGTGTGTGTGTGTGTGTGTGTGTGTGTGTGTGTGTGTGTGTGTGTGTTAAGATAGAGATGTATTGATGATAATGGTATTGACGGAGAAATTATTCAGAATTGTAGTAATAATGATGATAAGGATGGAGAGAAGAACGATAATAGTATTATCTATAACGATGATATGAAGCTATTCCCACTGCGGTATTATTGTAATTGTTATTACTAGTTCCAGTGATGTAATACCGCAGATGATACGATATGAATGTTGATGCCGATTCGATGGTGCTTCCCTTTGTTTTAATCACGACACAGATATATGCATTTGGCTTCGGTGGCACCTCGATAGGCTGATGGTTATAATTTTTTAAAAAATTGACAGATTTTTTTTATGATCATTACTTGAGATACAATGAAATGTTACCCGCAAGTTGGTCTGTCAGATGCATCTCTGCCATGCTAAGTGGTGATAATGATGATGATAATAAGAACATGGTGATGGTGATGATGGTGAAAATGGTGGTGGTGGTGACGATGCCAGTGATGGAGATGTTGATTACAGTAATAATAAAATAATACTATTATTACTACTACTACTACTGATGAAGTAATTTCAAGAAGAACACGGTGTCAGTAAAATTTTAACTAGCTGTCTCATGATTTGTGTGAGATACTTCTCATGAATTACTTATTTGAGTTCTTTTCAGATAAAGAGTTAAATCTTACTCTATCCCTAATCACCCAATACCAGTAAAAGACATAAAAATAGCTGTACGCCGAGTCTAAAATTAATTCAAACTTTATTTATTTCGAAAGAGACAGAGACAGATAAGAGCCTGTTGACGTCCATGAATATTACTAATAATGAATTTGTGGTATTTTTTTTATTTTTTACAATACCTTCGCATAACCGACTGCGATGCTTTTGGTAACGATGGATTCCTCTCACCACCTCAAATACACACAGATGTAGGTATTATGCCGCGGACCCCCCACCCCCACATTATTGGCCCCGATAGCAGGGGAAGGCATGAAAGGTACCAGGG
>NC_061822.1:36378457-36380957 GCF_019202785.1 Penaeus chinensis | reverse complement strand
AATAGCCAAACATAAGTTTTCTTTGTTAATTGCTTCAGAAACCTTTAACAAAAACATCAGCTCCTCTCACCTCATTTAAAAAGCAGTGAGATTTTTATCGTACCACCAGGTGACTCATGTATACGAAAACAATATGCAAAAAATACATTATAGTTTTTCCATTTTATGCATATTTTGTTCAATGTATAGCTTCACCCTAAAATTTAATCACATATGCGAATTTATCCCATGTTAATGGAATATCCATGTAAAATATGATGGAAATGTAAACAAGATCTAAACAAGCATACTGCGATATTTGTACTTTACACCTCAGCTGTCCAACGTCTAATAACAGGTAATTTCTGATGGTGTTTCCTTCTTTGAAAGGTCTGTGGGGGTGTATTAGTGTGTGTGTGTGTGTGTGTGTGTGTGTGTGTGTGTGTGTGTGTGTGTGCGTGTGTGCGTGTGTGCGTGTGTGTGTGTGTGTGTGTGTGTGTGTGTGTGTGTGTGTGTGTGTGTGTGTGTGTGTGTGTGTGTGTGTGTGTGTGTGTGTGGGTGGGTGCGCACATGTTGGCTTGCATAGGTACGTGTGTTTGTGCGTGCCTTTAGGCCTATACCTCCGGTATCTCCTTGACCTCCATTCCGACAGTTATTTTTTTCCCTTCCAATTCTAGGCCTCTGACCTACTTGGAAAATATCCCAAAATCATGGCGTAGTAAGAGGAGACAGTGAAATATGTAGTTTTATTTATCTACGTAAGCGGGAGACTTATTTTTTTTTTCTGTAAACAAGGTAAGCTGTAAGATTTACTGGTTGATATTCATAAATAGGCCAAGCATGACTGTGCATAACTGATATAATGCAATGAAAATGAAATAGATAATATATCCAGCTGGATATATTATTTATCGTAGTCTTTTTTTTGCCCGAAATATGAAGTTACTCGAGCCAGTCAGTGTGAGATTACGCACAGCTGTAGAAAATATTTTAAATGCTACCCGTTTCTGAACTTCCCACATTTACATAAAATTCGCCAAAGCAAACAGTTTCTATGGCAATCCAGTGCAGTCTTCATATAATCATGATGTAGACCACCAGCGCTCCATTTCAATGTCACAAGTATTTTCTTAAGGCACACGTTGGGATACAAATGCAGTTGAGGCTTGTGCAAGCTCTGTATTGATCGTGTTGCTTCGTGTGTAGGGGAAAAGGCTATGTCGTTTTATTAGTGGGTATGCGTGTGTGAGTGCGAGTGGGTGTTTGTGTGAGTGAGTTTATTTGTGTGCGTGCGTGTATGTATTTATGTATGTATTTTATGTAAATGTTCATCATATATTGTCTTAATATGTTATATACACTACATGCAGCTATCTGCTCGATACATTATTCCCTATAATCACATTGCAAAGGAAGTGTATTCTAAACGTTTAGTTCGTTACTATATCATGTGTGCTACCACGCCACAGCGTGGCGGCTAGGCGAGATCCGAGAAGCAGGAAGAGCACCTGTCATGGGTTCATGAGTCGGAGCAGGAGGGGCGTCTAGCGTTGTTAATGAGGAAATGTCTTTATTAAGTAGTGAGTCATGGACGATGCGAGGGAAGGTGAGGCGACAATTATGAGGAAATGCAACACAGCTGCCTTGTCAAGGCGTGCGTCTTTGTATGAATGTATCTCATCACTAAGAAATGTGCATTAAGGGTGTCATTGTGTGCAGCTGTATGTGTAGTCTTTTTCGTACCCACTACATGTTTATGTGTTTGTGAGACTTTTAGTGTCCCAGTCTATCCATTACCAAGGTTTATATACAGGACTTGTTAATTACACGCGTGTACGTGTATATTCAATCGTGTAGTTTTTTATTTTATTTAATAAATACCTAACATGTATTCATGTATATAGTTTCTTATCTGTTAAGGCTGTAAGTTGCCGATGTTGAAATATAACAAAGTCAACTATCGCTCTGTGCATCACAGCGTTGTGATATCTCGCTTGGGCTGGGAAGGTTATGGGGAGCTATGATGGTATGCGGGGTCGCTGTACCTGACTCTGGAAGCCTGGAAGGTCATAGCAGGTGAGGGTTGAGTGGGGGCATTGGGGGGGTAAAGTGGTGGGGCTGAGTTATGTCTTTCGGGATAATCTGTGTGTGTGTGTGTGGGGGGGGGGGGTCGCGATATTCTCGTGGAATGACAACTTTCTTTGTATTTTCTTCTACCGCAGGAAAGAAATCAATAGTATTTTCTACGTCTTAGGATATCGTGATTCTCTCTCTCTCTCTCTCTCTCTCTCTCTCTCTCTCTCTCTCTCTCTCTCTCTCTCTCTCTCTCTCTCTCTCTCTCTCTCTCTATCTCTATCTCTCTATCTCTCTCTATCTCTCTCTCTCCTTTTGTGTCTTTGTCATTTATTTCCCCCATCACACTCTTCCTATTTCTCTTTCTCTTTCTCTCCCTCCTCTCTCCTCTCTCTCTCTCTCTCTCTCTTTCTCTTTCTCTTTCTCTTTCTCTCCCTCCCTCCCTCTT
>NC_061822.1:36345957-36370957 GCF_019202785.1 Penaeus chinensis | reverse complement strand
CACTAAAATCACTACAAACAAAAAGTTAAATAGGGAAAAAAACAAAATTTTATATATCGGCTAAGAAGAATAAAAGAACATTTATTTTGGCAGGTTACGTATCTTCACACAGTTCCACCTCTGGTTAGCTTCCTTACTCAAAGTCCTATGGTAAAGCCAGAGCTTCTGGACAATGTACACACTATGGTTTGTGGTGCTGCTCCTGTTGGTCCAGTTCTGATTAATGAATTCAGGAAGAAATTCACTGACAGGATTCAATTCCAGGAAGGTATGTAATTTTATATATGTAGATACAAAGTGCTATATATTGAAATGCAAGGTTTCATTAAGCAAGGAAAAGAATGGAATAGAAATATCTGTCTTAATGGTCACGGTTTATTCTCTCTTTTTAAGATAGTTGTTAGAAAGTTTAATTTGATTAGCTGCACTTTCAGTTATTTTTTAATTGATTAGTGAATATCTGCATCTTACATGGAAATACATATTTATACACAACTTACACTTATTTCAGGTTATGGGTTGACGGAGGCTGCACCAGTAACACATCTAACACCTATGAACAGGTATTTACCAGGTTCAACAGGTCCATCAATCCCTAACACTTATGCTAAGATTGTTGACCTTGAAACTGGTAAAACTATTGGACCAAATGAGGGAACTGGAGAGCTTTGTATAAAAGGCCCACAGGTGAGGATTGGAGCAAAGAATGATATTGAGCTAGATATCTGCTCCTAGTATTTATGTAAAAAGTATTTTTTGAATAGATGTTTGTTGCAATTAGAAGTATTTTCTTGGAACTTGTCAAGTCTATAACAAAGGTAACCTCTTATTTCATGATTCAAACTCAATTGCAGGAATGCACATAAGAATCTATAGGAAATACTACTTTAGTTAACTAGTCCTGTCTGGTTGAAATTGAAATGTGTCGGTAAACATATCATAAGTGATGTAATGAATAAGCCTCTAGAATAGTTATCATTGAAACAGGCTTACTTAGGACTTTTTTGGCCTCTCTCATATGAGCATGGAATCATTATATATAATACTGTGTTTAATCATAGCCATATCATTTTTGGTAAATTCCTGTTAACTGTTAGTTTTTACCACAACCAGTAAGAATACTAAAAAGAAAGATATTATTTTTTATATATTTGTTTGCAGATAATGAAGGGCTACTATTGCAATGAGAAAGCTACAAAAGAGACTATAGATGAGGAGGGTTGGCTTCACACAGGAGACATTGCAAAGATGGACGAGGATGAGAATGTGTACATCGTTGACAGACTGAAGGAGTTGATCAAAGTCAAGGGGTTGCAGGTATGTATTTTCTAATTTATTCTTCTATAATCTAGTCTTTTCCAAAGTCTGGTTACATTTTGCTCTAATTGTATCTGGTTTTGTGTGTGTGTGTGTGTGTGTGTAAGTATGTGTGTGTGTGTGTGTGTGTGTGTGTGTGTGTGTGTGTGTGTGTGTGTGTGTGTGTGTGTGTGTGTATATATATATATATATATATATATATATATATATATAAGGCCACAATAGCATAGTTTTATCCATATATATACCTTTAAAGACATGGGGTTAAAAACTAACTTGTAGTTGTTATGAAATCCATTTTTCAAAATTATTATACCTAGTGACAGAGACAAAGTCAGAGTCGGATGGACAAGAAATCAAGTAGTTAGAGTCAGAGTTGGAGTACCGACTCCACAACCCTAATGTAAATATGGGTGTGGGTGTGGGTGGGTGCATGTATGTGCATGTGCGTGTGTGTATTGTATATATAGATCTATATTTATGTATATATGTATATGTATAATATATATATATATATATATATATATTTATATATATATATGTGTGTGTGTGTGTGTGTGTGTGTGTGTGTGTGTGTATCTATATGTACATATACAGACCTGTATGTATATATTTGCTTATAAGTATATTTATGTATATATACATAATTATACATATATATATGTATATATATTTATATATTTGTATATATGTATATACATATGTATATACATATATGTATATACATATATACATATATATTCATATATATATATATATATATATATATATATATATATATATATGTATATACATATATACATATATATTCATATATATATCTATATATATGTATATACATGTACACATATATATATTTATATATATATATATATATATATATATATATATATATGTGTGTGTGTATATGTATGTATATGCATATATATCTATATATATGTATAATTGTATATATGTATATATTTATGTATATATATATATATGTATGTATATTTGTGTATGTATATATGTATATAAATATACATATATATATGTATATGTATGTATACATTTTTATTCTTTTATTCTTAATCAGGTTGCACCAGCGGAACTAGAAGACCTGTTAAGAGACCATCCAGACATAATTGATGTAGCAGTCATTGGTATCCCAGATGAAAGAGCAGGAGAAGTGCCACGTGCTTATGTAGTGCTGTCACAAAATTCAACCAAGACAGAAGAAGAGATTGCACAGTATGTTGAAGAAAATGTGGCACCACATAAGAAACTGGCAGGTGGTGTTATTTTTGTCAATGAGATCCCCAAGCTGGCAACAGGAAAAATTCTAAGACGAAAACTAAAGGAAACAGCCCTTGAAGAGATGAAGATGGCATCGTGATCTGGGACTTATTCTCTGTCTTCCAAACACTGATAAAAAAGTACAAGGAGTTGTTTTTAGTTTTGGCTTTAAGCACAATCTTTTTTTTTTTTTTTTTTTCATTTATTTTTTTATGAAATTGTATCCCATTCTGTACCAGTTGATAGCACAAAAGTATTCCATCATTTGCCATCTCATTAATGTTATGCATTAACAGTTGTACTTTAATGTTATTTCCCTTTTATGTTTTAACAGTCTTTAGTTTTGCATCTGCAGCTCAAGATGATATTATTGACATATATTATTTACTTTAGCTGCATATACCAAACAAATAAATATTTTTACAGTGAAACTGTAACACACTAAAGCTGAACTAACCATTTTAGTGTTTATTCCATGTGTGTTAATTTGTCACTACATTTTGGCAGATTGTTATCAGTTGTTTGGTTTGTTTTATTACTATTTTTTAACTGATTGAGTCTTAAGTTCTAATGATTTTACCTTGGTAATTTTTTTGGATAATCTGGCTGTTGTTTTTTTTTAACATAAAATATTTTGGAAGAAAGTCTTATGTCAGTTATGAATTGGAACAGTACCTTGTATATTTTATAAATACTGCCCTTAGCAGTATTATCATATGCCAATTTTGTTGTTACTCTTCATTTGGTGCTTGCAATGACAGCTGATGTTCCATATTTGGTAGTTTTATAGATTCTATTTTTTTAGTAAATATATGTAAATTATGTAAGGAAGTGTACTTTTAATGCTAAACAAACAATAAATCTCTTAGAATCTGTTTTCCTGTATGTTTTTTGTCTGTTTTGAATACCAAGGTTTATTAAAAAAAACTTTATTAACCTAATTTTGGTAAAAAAAAATATATATATTTTTTTAAAACTTGTTAAGGAAATTCAAACTTGAAATTCATCTAATGCTCATGATTCTTTGCTTTGCATATTATTATGCATGTCTGTTAAACACACTGATCAGAAATACCACATTCCCATAATCTGTCTATTAATTTCACTGGCACACATGCATGTAGGCACACGCACACGCACACACACACACACATACACACACACACACACACACACACACACACACACACACACACACACACACACACACACACACACACACACACACACACACACACACACACACACACACACACACATACACACACACACACACACACACACACACACACACACACACACACACACACACACACACACACACACACACACACACACACACACACACACACACCTTTCCTTTTTTTCATTTTTACTTTAGAAGGTATGTAATATTAATTTTCACTGCCATTTTAAATTCTTTGTTTCTTTTCTTCCACTGTCTTTTTGTTTCTTCCCGATCTTCATTTTATTGTACTAACTGTTTACATTCCCCTACATGAGCAGCTAATAAGATGTTAGAAGGACTAAAAATTATTAATTAATAGCGTTCATTTAGTTTATATAGTGGCTAATCTATAGTTTTCAATAGGCTTCCTGCTGAAAAAAATCTAATGCAATGGCAACATAGAAATATGTTTAGCTTAAAAGGCACTTTTAGGGTATAAAGTCTATTATGTATGGCATTTAGGTAAATTAATCTGTCAGTCTTCTTATTGTCTGAAGATACAGAGGACTGAATGCAATGCAACATAATGCAAAAATGCAGTATCTTTTAAGTGCAAAGAACCTACTGCAGTTTTCAAAATCAAAATACTCTTTTGTAGTTTTTGTAACAAATAATTGTGATAGGATTAGGTATAAAATCTTATTTAACTAGATTTTTGCCAATGATTTTCAACTATTGTATAGCATATTAATATATTGTTGATGGTAGAAGATGCAGTTTGAATTTTCCTTTTAAATAATACAGTAATGGTTAACTTCTGTGTTACGTTATTTTCTGTAACCTGAGTCATTCTATAATAATTTCTATGAATTAGACTTAATTTTAATATTTATCCTCCTATTACAAATCATTTGCACATACTGTGCAAATGATTTGTAATAGAAATAAGGAAAGGTGTCCCCACTCTCCTGTGCTTCTGTCTTTGTCAAAGAGGCAACTACATTTTTTTTTTACTTTGCAACTGTAATTGTTGAAAGTGTTCCAAGCTATTTTTTTCATTTTTTAAACAGCCTTTACATTAAATTAGATGTGGATCAGGAACCAAGAAACATTGGTATTTAATTTAAATACATAGTGAGCAATAATTATTTTTCTTAACTTTATACAAACATACACGATTGAGGAAGCCTGATATTTGGTTATTTCCCTTCCTGCATGGATATTTGACTGAATTAATCAAAACAGTCCTTGGACACATAGGGTCAGACAGACCAATAAGCAGTCATTAGTTCTCTTGTATACAGATGCACCATTCTAGATCAGTGTAAAAGCCTATTCACACTGTTCCATCATGTCTCCATTTCATCACATCACATCACCATTCTGCCAACCATGCATGCCATGTATTCACCCTATTCATCATGTCATAACAGGACGGCAATGCTTAGATTCAAAGTGTTATATCACAGAATATGAGAAATATTATCAGTGATTATATCATCAAACATGAAAAATGCAATAAATTTTGAGTTTTGTACTTGACATGTTTAGTTCTCCCATTCTATTCCAGTTTGTCTTTTGGTGTTAAGTTCCATTTGATTACATGGAAGAAATTCTGATGGAAAGGTGACATGACGTGATGAGTACTGTGAATCAACCTTCAAATGGTGTTTTTTGTTGAAAATATGTCTTTCTTTTTAAAGAGAGCAGTATCAAAGTCAATTAGGTAGGTAGTGGGAAACCAATTGTATGGAAACAAAGAAAATATATACTTTTTTTTTTGGGGGGGGGAAGAAATGCATGTGTACAAAACGGTGATATCATGTAATGTGTGCATGCATGCATGTGTGAATGAGAGAGAGAGAGAGTGTGAGTGTGAACGTGTGCGTGTGCGTGTGCGTGTGTGTATGTGTGTGTGTCTGTCTGTCTGGTGTTGTGTGGGGACTCCTCGTCGAATACCATCGGCTGCCTTTGGGATGAAGAACTATATTCCTGACAGACATTAAGGCGAGCCAAAATATCACTGTCATATGAATCATAAACAGTAGTATTCCGTAGTTGTTGCACTTCTAAAGGAAGTTTTATACCAGACATGATAAAAGAATCATGTTACTTCAGTTCCCATTAAAAAAAAACAGGAATATGTAAAATACAACATGATTATGCTGTAAACTGTATATGTATTGTATTTCAAAATAAATATATTAGATATAATTAGAAAAAAGAAAAGCACATCATGCAAACTATTGTGGGTAACAGAAGACAAGTAACTATGTCACTATGGTGGCCTGGAATGACCGTGACTAGCTGTAGGCAGTATCACATCTGCTTTCTCAGGCGGTGATTTATGCATGTATTTTTCCATTTCACATCAACAATAGATGGTGAGTTTCTTAGGTATTTTGAGACAACGTGGATCAGCCCTGTTCAGGCATTCAATATCTTGCAGAGGACCACAGATGGCCTTCTAAAAACTATGAATGTTTGACTTTAATGTAAATTACATTGGTAAAAGTCTTCCTTAAATATATGTGTGTGCGTGTGCACAGCTAAACAGATGGGTAAATACCTATAACTTAACCCATTCCCCCCATGTGGCAAAAATACATGCCATGCCCAATTGTCATACATGCTTATTTATTGTATTTACACATAGATGGCTCTACAAGTTCTTAATCACCAAATAGCCAGTTATTAGAACTACCTATCTAACCTGTTTACCCTTTTCCTTCACTTTAGGAAAGGGTCTTTTGTATCATTTCATTGTCTAAAATATTTTAATGACAATTTAATAATCATATCATCAATAACAATAAGAGTATTGATAGCAATGGTATTAATAAGAAAAACACATTTTCCCGCCAGTACAAGGAATGGGGAAATCAGGATCGGTAACTAGGGCCTATTGATAGACTCCTTGCCGGCTAAGCACAAGTGAAGCCCTCTGTATGTAACAAAATTCACCAAAAACTACAGGGGACAGAACATAAATCCGGGGCGAATGGGTTAAGATACATCCTTTCCTGGTTAATATGAATTTTACTCCATGAGGCTAACCTAAAATTTTGTATTGCAACTTTTACTCCTTTATATTATAGATAGACCCTTAATAGTATTAATACACTAAATTCTCCATAAAAATTGTACCAACAGTATGATGCACTATTATGAAATAGTAGTCTGTTTTTAAGTGAATGAATGAATATATGAAAGATGTTGCTTAAAAAATATTGCCTTAATTTTTGTATGTTCCACAGCAAGTGTCCTGAACTAGAGAAGGCAACTATAAATATGTGTTTATATATATGTGTGTTTGTGTGTGTGTGTGGGGGGGGGGGGGGGTGCACTGCTAAATGATCACTTAATATATAGCCCATACCAATAGTTCTTTATCTTTTTACTACCATGCTTCCTTTAGGAATTTATCCTTTTTACTGAGTATGAAATAGTAACATTATTAAGATTCTTATTATTTATTTATGATCTCATTCAGAGAATAACAAATATAATTAGAGAAATTCCTATTTTTCCCCAAGGGGTGATCCCCCCTTGGGAATCACTGATGCGCCATGTTTAATGCTTTAAACAAATAAATATGCTAGACATCAAAGGTCATACAGCACAATGATAAATATTTTGGTGAGAGGGGTTTAACCCAATGCCGACAGGCATGATGTGTACGTACGTGCCATGCCCACTGTGAGTTACTTGTTTGATTGTTTTTACATAGATGGCTACACTTGTACTAAGTCACCAATGAGCCAATTACAAGTACTGCCTGTCATGCCTGTTTACCCTTTTTTTTATTTTATGTAAATATTTTATGTTATCTTATTTTGCTGTTACTAATGTTTATAACATTATAGTAATAATAATGTTTATAATAAAAATAACACCATCGATATTCACAGCACTAGTAAAAAATAATTTTTCCCACCAATTCAAATCAGGTAAGGTCACAAGGTCTACTAATTGACTCCTTTGTGGCTAAGCACTAGCAGAGCCATCTATGTACAAAAAATATAGAAAATGAGCACAGCCTTTTCCCCATTTTTTATTCATTTTCCATGGCAGCATTGGGTTAAAGTTCTTTATTAGAATAAAATGTCTTAGATTTCAATAGTCATATGGCATTATAAGTTAGTATGGTAGTGAAAGTAGTAGAAAGAGTGGGAATAAACAGAGTAGAGTAGGTATTGATAGAAGGGGGAAGGGTTAAGAACAAAGGATGAAGGTAGTTATCTATGTATATGAAGAAGGAGAACAGGTTGTCATTTGAAAAAGTGGGGGATTCAGTGAGGATGTTCAACAGGTTAGGGGATCAGGAAGAGATACTACAAAGAGGGTATGAGCTTCAATAAAGTGGGGGCAGGATAGTTGGATATGTGGGACTGAAAGAGGAACATTGCATGAGAAGTATAGAAGTGGGTTGGACCATGACATGAGGTATGAAGCAAGTGAGACCTATTTGTAAACAGGCAAGGGAAGAGTCCCAGCATCTATTCTGGTGGTATAGGGCCAAACAAGGAGCGATAAAAGTTTTATGCTTTGCAATTTATCGGTGGTCAGACCTGACCAGGAAGATTGCCAATGATTATAAAGGAAAGTTTTGAAGTGGGGGTGGTAGTTGGTGGCTGGTATGTATGAAAAGCCAGGGTGTGGACAAAGCGGCAGATGGTGCCAAGGTATCTGCTTGTTCATTGCTGGGAATACCGACATGGCTGGGTATCCAGCAAAACTACACTGCTTTCTGTCGTGATGACAGATAAAACAACTGGTCTTGTATCTTATGAACTACAGGGATAATAGGGTGTATGGATTGTATGATTGATATTGAGTTACGCGAGTCAGTAAAGATGGTGAAGGATTAGGAAGAGATTGAACACATGCATTGGAAAGCATATAATTCTGCTGTAAGGACCCAAGGGAAAGTTATGTGTGAGAAGGAAAGACTACAACAAAACCAGTACCTGAGGTGGATTTGGAGCTATCTGTATTGACATGGGTACTGGAGGAGTGATTAGAAATATGTGCAAGTCAAGAAAGTGACAGTAGGCTTGATTCAGTATATAGGCTCTCAACTGTAGAGGACTAAAAGGTGCCTAGGGCTAATTGATGACCACAATGGTGGATTGTGTCAAGGTGTATGAAAAGGGAGGCAGAGGCAGAATAATATATATGACAGCCATAATCAACAATGGGGAGGAATCGGGTAATGTAGAGATGGAGGAGTGTTTTGCAGTCTGAACCCCAGGATATATGAGACTGTCTATAAGAGTCTGAGGTGAAAGAGGGCTTTTCTTTAATAGAAAGGATATGATCTCCCCAAGACAGTTTGGAGTCAAAATTGACATCATAGAACTTGCCTGAAGGATGGAATTACCCCTAAGTTTAAGAACCACTGGCCTCTAATACGGCATAAAAAATGCCTTTTCTCAGTTCCAAAGATGTATTCCAGTTAAAATGACCATCATGCTTTACAACACTGAATCCATTTAAGTCTCTACAAAGTCAACAGTTTAAATTATCCTTCTACTGCTACATTACATACAGTTCATTAAGTGAGAATAAATGAAGCATGAAAAGATTTTAAAACAATAGAGCAATTTGTCAATTAGTTGCAGCTACCATATTTTTCAGAAAGCGAATTTCAGTCAACTTTCATTTCTAGTTCAGAGAAGGCCTATAACAACAATAAGGATAATAACAGAAAATTCAGGAAGATCTTAAATATTAATGATTCCATGAATATGTAATACAAAAAAACTGTATACTACACAAATACAAATCCTTGACAGAACAACACCAACCACTCCTTCAGCAATGATGCTCAATGCTGGTCATTACTTAGCCCCTTATAGTAACTTTAACAAACTACAATAAATGCTGTAATATTTTTAATTTTAATTCAAGTTTTGTATTGAAATTACTTGATACATAATAGCTTTCAAAAAATGTATTTATTGTAGTCTTTATTTCATGTCATTACCATACTGCACTACAAAGTATTCTAAAACCTTTCCAGGTTACCTCACTATCCATATATAAAGCCACAACACATCATCATAAACAAGCACAGCAAAGTAGAATACGTTCTACTTTATGCATCTGAAGAGCATGTACTACAGCAGGATAAAAAGTACCATAAAGGTAACTGTATGATAAGCATATAAAATAACAGCCAACTTTAAACTGGATTCTTCAATGTGCCTGTTTGGCAAAATTTACAGTAACCATACAGTACCATATGCTGTATTGTAATCTCCTGCGGATCTGGCATAATTGTTAGGCTGAATCCACTAAGATAAATACAGCTCCATTTATGGTGATTGTAGCATACTGGTTATTTATTGACTTGTGTACACTGTACACCTCATAACCTGCAACTTAGTCACTTCTTTGCCAAATAAAATGAAAAAAGAAACACTACACTTATAACAAACTACTGTACAAAATGGTCTGTTTTCAGACTCTTATGTGTATCTTCAGTTTCATCAAAACATTTTCACAGCACAAAATATCTAAAGTCTCATTCAGATCTCAAAGCTCACATTAATTTTACACATTCTTATCCTTATACTATTATTACAAAAAGAATATTTTATTATGACTTTAAATTGCATTTTTTTATAACTATAAAGATGTGTAAATTTCATTTGAACTGCATCTTTGGTTAACACAAGTTTTAAATACAAGAGAAACTGAACATGATATGAACAAAAATACAAAAATATTAATACAACCATAACTTTATTTCAAGACTTTTGAAGATCTAGGTACATTGTAATTCAGGCTAAACTTAATTTTTCAAAAAGAAACCATAGACATTTACTTAAATCTGCAGTCACCTATTAATTCTACAATTATCTAGTTCCCTAACATCTTCTAGGATGAAACTACACATGAATTCTATATTACTCCATACCACTTTAATATGAAAATGTTTTACTACTCACTGTTATACTAAAGTTTTCTATTGCAATAATTGTGTTTAATAAGAGAAAAACAAAGATGCAAAGCCCCAAAGATAGCACCAATTAGGTCCGTGCTGCTCGCTCAGTTTCAATAAGACATTCTCTGACCAAGATCCGGGCATGGACAATCCCACGCTTCAGGCGCTCAGCACTGCTCTTGCTCCCTGCATATGTTGGGCGGATGTCTTTTCCCATTTCTTCAATCACTGCTAGTAACTGCTGGTACTTTGACATTCCATGTGAATTACCAGAGGAAGTTGTGGTGTTTGTGTTTAAGCCTGCAGTAGCAGGACTCAGTAGTGATGCATCCATATCCATGGGTTGTAATCTAGCCAAGGCTTCTGCTTCTAGTTTACGAAGTTCTGCTAAATCTGCTTTTGACAAACCTGCTGCTGCAGCTGCGGCCTGCATCTGTTGAGCTTCCAATTTTGTTAACTGTGCTAGTGCTGTGGAGTCTAATTTGGTCAGCAAGTGTGGGTCTAACTTAACAAGCTGGGCCAGGGTGTTGACATCCAACTTAGAGAGTGTGTGTGAATCTAATTTTGCTAATTGAGCCAACTGGGCATCCAGTTTTGACATTGCATGTGGATCCAGCTTGGAAAGCTGTGCCAAAGCAGCAGGGTCCATCTTAGCATGTGCTTCTAGTTTTGAGAGCTGTGCCAATGTAGTGGGATCCATTTTTTGCATTGCATGATGCTCCATTTTCATAAACTGGTTGACAGTAGGATCCTTCTTGGACATGTTATGTGGATCCATTTTTGAGAGTTGGGCAAGAGCAGCACTATTCATTTTGTTGACGGTCTGCTGATCTAGCTTTGTCATCTGGGCCAACAAGGTAGGGTCTAGTTTTGATAATGTATGAGGATCCATTTTAGCCAACTGAGCTAAAGTAGCCTGGTCCATTTTGGACAAGGAATGTGTATCCATTTTAGCCAATTGAGCCATTGCAACAGCATCCATGGAAGCTAGTTGAGCCAAAGTTGCAGAGTCAACTTTTGAGAGTGTGTGGGCATCTAATTTAGCGAGCTGTGCTAGTGTGCTTGGGTCAAGTTTTGACAATAAGTGTGGGTCCATTTTTGATAACTGGGAGAGAGTGGCCGAGTCCATCTTGCTCAAAGCAGCACGAGCTTGAGCCTGCATTTGAGCATCATGCCGTGCCAACTGGGCTAACATGGCTTGGTCCAGTTTGGATAGTGTATGAGGGTCTAATTTAGCCAATTGATTCAAGGTGGTCTGGTCCATCTTTGCTAGCAGCATTGGGTCAAGTTTAGTCAGCTGATTGAGAGTTGTTTGATCCATTTTCGCAAAGATATGAGGGTCTAATTTAAATAATTGTGCCAACATAGCCTGATCAACTTTGCTCATGGTCATGCTAGCAGCTGAAGCATCAGCTTTGACCAGTTGTGCCAGAGTGTTATGGTCAAGCTTGGCCAAGGTGGCAGGGTCAAGTTTTGACAGTTGTGTCAGGGTTGTTTGATCCAACTTTGCAAGAAGATTTGGGTCCAGTTTAGCTAAAGCATTAGCACTTGCAAGACTTGCTTCCTGCAACTTTGCCAAATATGCTGCATCAGATTTACTGAGATGCTGTGAGGGATGGACTCCCGAGTGAGAGTGAGAGCTTGAGTGAGAAGAAGCGTGTGAAGAGTGAGCTGTAGAATACGAATGTGTTGACTCGGCCTTGCTGCTTGATGAACTGCTGGTCATCATCTTAACATCCAAGTCTGGACGCAGCTGCTTGGTGAGGGCTATTGGATCCAGAGTCACTCCCATCTTGGCTAACATAGCGAAGTCTATGTCAGGACGCAGCTTTGCTAGGGCTTCCATGGCTGCTGTTTGGGAGGCCCCACTTTTGTCCATTCTGTAAGAGAAGAGAAAAATATAATGATCATATCTATTACATATGAATACCTTAAACAGAATTTACTTTATATTAACACTTCATATTAAAAAATACTTCCCTTAATTCATATAACATTGATAAATTAAACATTCTGATGTTACATCTTAAAAAAAAGATCCAATTCCAAAATATATCTAACTGAATATACTCAATACAGTTCACTTATGTAATTAAACAAATCTGAATTATAAGCTTACTACAATCCACCATTTAAGTTGATATCCTATTGCATATTAGAATACATTGAATCATGAAGTCAAACAAAATAATCTCAATAAATAAAGAAAACAAAGAAATGTAAATAGAAAGAGGGAGTCAATAATAACACCAAGAACAAATCAACTACAAATTCCAATGTAACATAAACAAATAAATTACTAAATATATAAACCCTAAAAAAAGACCTTTAGGTAAATAAAATCAGTTTTCGTAATTCTGTACCATATTGTTGACCCTCAATGTGTGGCAAAAAGAGAGAGAGAGAGAGAGAGAGAGAGAGAGAGAGAGAGAGAGAGAGAGAGAGAGAGAGAGAGAGAGAGAGAGAGAGAGAGAGAGAGAGAGAGAGAGAGAAGAGAGAGAGAGAGAGAGAGAGAGAGAGAGAGAGAGAGAGAGAGAGAGAGAAACAGAGAGAGACAGAGAGACAGAGAGACAGAGAGACAGAGACAGAGAGACAGAGAGACAGAGACAAAGAGAAAGAGAGACAGAGACAAAGAGAAAGAGAGACAGACAGAGAGAAAGAGAGACAGACAGAGAGAAAGAGAGACAGACAGAGAGAAAGAGAGTAAAACAGAGAGAAAGAGAAGCTGATAGTAACTTACCCAAACAGTGTAACGGTTTTTCACGACAGCAACACTACCTAAGAGAAAAGAAAAAAAGTCAGATATAATAAAATTCATTGTTATAATGGGAAAGCAATAGATGAGAATTAATAACTTCACAATGCTAAGGATGTAGCTGGGTGATGTTTTGAACTTTTGGTTAAATTTAGATTAAATTAGATTTAACCTATGTTGATAATAGTCATAATAACAACAACAATAATAATAATGAAAATACTAATAATTATCAAAATAATAATAATAATAACAATAATAATAACAATGGTGGTGGTGGTGGTAAGTGATGTTGGTGGTGGTTGGTGTTGGTAAGTGTTGGTGGAGGTGGTGGTGGTAAGTGATGTTGGTGGTGGTTGGTGTTGGTAAGTGTTGGTGGAGGTGGTGTGGTAAGTGATGATGGTGGTGGTTGTTGGTGGTTGTTGTTGGTGGTGGTTGTTGTTGTTGGTGGTGGTTGGTGGTGATTGTTGTTGGTGGCGATTGTTGTTGGTGGTGATTGTTGGTGGTGGTGATTGTTGGTGGTGGTGATTGTTGGTGGTGGTGATTGTTGGTGGTGGTGATTGTTGGTGGTGGTGATTGTTGGTAGTGGTGTTATTGGTGGTGGTGATGTTGGTGGTGGTGATTGTTGGTGTGGTGGTGGTTGGTGGTGTTGTTGTGGTGGTGGTGGTTGGTGTGGTGATGTGTGGTGGGTTGTTGGTGGTGGTGGTTGGTGGTGGTGATTGTTGTGGTGGTGTGTTGTTGTTGGTGGGTGATGGTGGTGGTGGTGGTGGTTGTGTGGTTGGTGGTGGTGGTGTGTTGGTGGTGGTTGGTGGTGGTGGTTGGTGGTGGTGATGGTTGGTGGTGGTGGTGGTGATGGTTGGTGGTGGTGGTGGTGATGGTTGGTGGTGGTGGCAATGGTTGGTGGTGGTGGTGGTGATGGTTGGTGGTGGTGGTGGTGATGGTTGGTGGTGGTGATGGTTGGTGGTGGTGGTGGTGGTGGTGGTGGTGGTTGGTGGTGATGGTTGGTGGTGGTGGTGATGGTTGGTGGTGGTGATGGTTGGTGATGGTGGTGGTGATGGTTGGTGGTGGTGGTGGTGATGGTTGGTGGTGGTGGTGGTGATGGTTGGTGGTGGTGGTGATGGTTGGTGGTGGTGGTGGTGATGGTTGGTGGTGGTGGTGGTGATGGTTGGTGGTGGTGGTGGTGATGGTTGGTGGTGGTGATGGTTGGTGGTGGTGGTGGTGATGGTTGGTGGTGGTGGTGATGGTTGGTGGTGATGGTTGGTGGTGGTGGTGATGGTTGGTGGTGGTGGTGATGGTTGGTGGTGGTGATGGTTGTTGGTGGTGGTGGTGATGGTTGGTGGTGGTGGTGGTGATGGTTGGTGGTGGGGGTGGTGATGGTTGGTGGAGGTGGTGATGGTTGGTGGTGGTGGTGATGGTTGGTGGTGGTGGTGGTGATGGTTGGTGATGGTGGTGGTGGTGGTGATGGTTGGTGATGGTGGTGGTGATGGTTGGTGGTGGTGGTGGTGATGGTTGGTGGTGGTGGTAATGGTTGGTGGTGGTGGTGGTGATGGTTGGTGGTGGTGGTGATGGTTGGTGGTGGTGATGGTTGGTGGTGGTGGTGGTGGTGATGGTTGGTGGTGGTGATGGTTGGTGGTGGTGATGGTTGGTGGTGGTGATGGTTGGTGGTGGTGGTGGTGATGGTTGGTGGTGGGGGTGGTGATGGTTGGTGGAGGTTGTGATGGTTGGTGGTGGTGGTGATGGTTGGTGGTGGTGGTGATGGTTGGTGATGGTGGTGGTGGTGGTGATGGTTGGTGATGGTGGTGGTGATGGTTGGTGGTGGTGGTGGTGATGGTTGGTGGTGGTGGTGATGGTTGGTGGTGGTGGTAATGGTTGGTGGTGGTGGTGGTGGTGATGGTTGGTGGTGGTGGTGATGGTTGGTGGTGGTGATGGTTGGTGGTGGTGGTGATGGTTGGTGGTGGTGGTGATGGTTGTTGTTGTTGGTGGTGATGGTTGTTGTTGTTGGTGGTGGTGATGGTTGGTGGGAGTGGTGGTGATGGTTGGTGGGGGTGGTGGTGATAGTTGGTGGTGGTGGTGGTTGGTGGTGGTTGGTGGTGGTTGGTGGTGGTTGGTGGTGGTTGGTGGTGGTTGGTGTTGGTTGGTGTTGGTTGGTGTTGGTTGGTGTTGGTTGGTGGTGGTGGTTGAAGATGAAGATGATGATGATGATGATGACAATAATAATGATAATAATAATAATACCAATAACAATAACAACAACATTAATAATCATCAACATAATAACAACAATAAAAAACATATAATAATATTGACAACAAAAATAATAAAAGAGTAACAATAATGATGATGATACTAATAAAGAATGAGAGAATAATAAAATTATCTGATGTGACCACACTCAAGGACACCGTAATTATTCTTATATGAGTGTCTACTTAGATTTTCTACAACTAAAGATGCCTTAAAAAAATTTGCCCATATGCTTCCTATCACTAGCAACTTTTTACTTTAGTCCATTAATAAAGTAAGTATTTATTATTATTTTGAAGTAAAAAAACAGAAATCTTGACCAAATGTCTTAAATTCAGTTCCTTGGAGAACAGCTAAGTTATACTCCCCTATCTGAAATGGTTTTTAATATCTCAAAAATAATAGGATGATCTGACAAAATTCTGTAAATCTTGAAAAGGTGGATGTCATAGTATCACTAAAAATATTGGCAAAAGTAATAAACATCTGATAACAGTAACAAAATTAATCAAAAGAATGGCTTTCCTTCCTTTAAGTCAATAATGTGCTTTCATAATATTATTCTATGCCACTGCTTCTTTAATAAAAACAATACAGCACTCATACTTGATGTTAAGATTACCGATGAAATTATCTGACACTCACATAATGTTTCAATATCACACTCATAATGATTGATATATTAAATACTGCATTTCAACTTGACCATCTACTTTACAATTCCCAGCTGGAATAAGTCAAGGATATGGAGTAATCTGTTGGAATCAAACCACTGAATACCTCTGACCTAAATTAGGGACCTTATGCTAGAAAACTGCTGTTCCTACCACATTTCCAATCACATTAGCCACTGTAGGGCGAGACCTATTTTTCAGTAAAATACGAGGCAACATTCTCTCTCTTCCGTCCCACATTGATTATCGGGTGTTGTTTTTGAACGATTCTTCAAAAGGTTTGCTCTAGGAACACGTTATCACATCAATTATCAATTTTTCATTATCCACGCTTGCTGATATTTATGTTCTTGCGTCCGGACAATAATGTTAAATTTTGACAATACTAGCTACATGCTTCAAGTAACACTTTCACACGCAATATTAAATTCCCAGCCACTTAGCCCATCGGTACATTCATTCTTCTATAACCTCCAAATAATGGATTGTGATTATCTTAACTACTTACACAAAAAATGATGAAAATTCAATTCGAAAATTTTCTTTTGGATTTCGGCTTCGGTTTTGTTTACGTCTCGAAGTTGCGGCTGAAATTTAAAGTCCCATAAAAGGTATCATAATTTTGCATATAATACCAAAAGCTCTTTTGTTCATAATAGAAAAAAACCGTGATAGTTTTCTAAATATTTTATGGTGTCTGGTTTATTTTTTGTGCATAGCAATTCGCATTTCTTGGGAAATTTGACAGAAACCATAAATTACACGATATTATTGGAACAGTCATGGAACCTGGAGCAATTGTGGGAAATGATTATCTCGTTCAATATCGTAATATTTCGTCTAAACTAAAAAAGTAAGTTATAATTATTAGATTTTACAATCACCCTTTATTTGTTCGTAGTTTGTGTGTGATTGCAAGGCTGTGTCGCTTGGTGTTACTATGTTTATTAGACATGCAATTGCATTGGACACTCCTAGTACATTAATTAATGGACGGTGATTTGATTAATTTAATGATATGATTTATTTCTAATGAATTTCAATCAAAACAAAACAAAATCTGATCTAATCATGTGAACAAGGTTTTGAAACTAATTTGTTGTGAAGAATGTTTTTGCATTTTGTTATTTCTACTTTGATGTCTTACAATAGAAAGTGAAGCCTTTCTTTTAGGAAAATACATTTATTAGTTATGGTATTGGTTACCCAGAGATGCACCCTCCAGAGATGATGTCCCATAAGCAGGGTATCATGCAAACCCTAAACTCCAAACCTATCTTTTCCTACCTTCTATTTATTCCAAAGACAGGGGGAAGGGGAAGCCCCCTCCCCATGTAACCCCATTTCATGCCAGCTGACACTAAACATGAGATTAAGAACTCTGGCTGTGTAAGGGTGTTGTGGTCTCTAAGCGGTGATATGCAGTGTACATTTTTTTCATTTCACAGTAAATGTGAGGCCATAGCAGCTGTACCAGTGTTGTTTATGGCTCTATTGTGTATGCTCTATAAGATTTCCCTCTATCTCAGTACATTACCCTCTATGACATTAACCCAACAGAAATCAGGAATTAGTAAATACTAGATAACTGCGATGGCCTTGAAAACTTAAGCTCATAACTCATTTCACTGTGTTCCATTTCTGTTCCCATGAAACAGAGACCTGTGATGTAAGGCCTATCATCTGTGATTCACTTGGTTCCACCCTCCTACATCATTCATGGCAAGGAACAGCAAACCAAAGGGGCTTCCCCTGTCCCTCTGATATTTACTGTCTCACAGTACAATTCACAGATCAAAATATTCAAACTTAGTCTCACTGATCCATGTCTGAGAATAAGAACGTTTGACGTGTAGGTCAGTAAGTACTACCTTGCTCTTATAGATTAATTCAACAGTTGCTTCTTTGATCCTAGAAAAAGGGGAAGCAGGTCCTTAACCCCTTACTGATGTGTGAAGAAAAAAAACAAAAAAAACTATGGAAATTAACGGCAACAAGCCGACTTTGAGCAAAGGAGTTCGCTACATCAAGCCAAACCCCCGGCTCATAACGCTTTGGCGCGTTGCTACGGCGTACAGCTGCACTCCATAGATCGAACAGTTTGTTATGATGCCTCAGCGCGTGGCCTGTCGGTAAAGGGTTAAGGCTAATTTTACACCAAGTAGACTGTCACATATGTTAGACAGTTCTCCAAAGTATGAGTTGTGACCCAATATTTGTTTGCAAACTCTCAGCCAATGGGTCAAAAGGTCTCAGAAAACAGAAGGAATAAAAGTTATATTTTAGACCTCTATCACATAAACTACTCTTGCAGCCTATCTTTGATATGTGCTTTGGAACATACTTTAACCTTCTGTAGATTTATTCTTCACTCAAGAGTATTGTTTTATGTATTATAAACATTCAGTACTTTTTCCTCTATCTCTGTGGGGTCCTTATTTCAAGATTTACTTCAAATATATAATAAATATCAAATACAGAAGGAAATTATAGATTTTTCAGTTATTATGATGCCTATAATTATGCTTCACATTATTAAATCGTGAGGAATGATTAATGCATGAAATCAACTGACTTATGATGAAAGGCACTATATACATTAGAGATTCACAAGTAAAACACTCTTGGGAACACAAGGATTTCTAAGTCTTGACCTCACATGATTATAAATCTTTGTATTCATATATATATTTTCATAATCTGTGTGCAAAATTAGGATTATCCTTTAAATTTATTAAGTTAAAAAAAATTAAATTATGTTGATATTTTATTATGCATGTGGGTGTATGTATATGTGAAGTTATTGTATCTTTATTAATTAATTATTAGTTAATTCCACATTTTTTAAATTACAGACGATTTCTGAGAAAACCTAATGTAGCTGAAGCAAGTGAGGAATTTGGTAAGCCATGTCTTATTGCAGCTACTTGAATTTAGAAAAAGAATATTCACAGTATGTTGTAAAGGAAAGGTAGTAGATGCCATATACATGTTTGTATATTTTTTCTGATGATTTGTATTGTGAATTCTTAACTAAGATATTATTTTTTCAGGCCAGTTGGCCCGTGAGTTGAGTGAAGGGGAAGCATGGTCCCAGGCTGGTTTGTGCTGTGTTGCTGTGGCCAAGTGTGAACAGACTCTTGTTAACCCTACCACTGAGGTCTCGGCCATTACCCAAGCTGCCAGATATTTCCTCAAGGTTAATTAATTATTGTTGCTATATCTGCCTCTGATCTCTTTAATTTGCTTTTGTTTGATAACTGAAAATAGTTGTTAAATATAAGATACAAATTGACTTACATTATTATATCTTAATTATATTTCTTTGTGTGAGTAAATTATATTTATATATAATTCCATCTTTCAGGCTGAGGTTGTAAACCATCACCTTCATTGCCCTAGCTTTAATGAACATCTCATGACAGCAATCAGCTGTTATCAGCATGCTGTGCAGCTCTATACTGAACACAAGAAACCAGCTCTGGCAGCATCATTAGCTGTGGAATTAGGCCAGGTATAGAGCATATTTTGATTATTAATTCTATCATCATTACTGTTGCAATCTCATTATCGATACTAATAAACAATTGTTTCTTTATTTTTGCTGTAATTACAGTAATGAATATTACAATGGTCATGCTTTTTATTAGATATTAGTATTATATGGTAGTATTATTATTGCTATTGTTGTTTTTATTGTTATTGTTAAAATAATAATAATAATAAAAATAAAAATAATAATAATAATAATAATAATAATAATAATAATAATAATAATGATAATTATAAAGATAATAATAATGGTAATAATAAAAATGATAATAATAATTATAGTGATAATAATGATAATAATTTGAATAATAATTATTATGATAATAATAATGACAATAAGGATGATGATAATAATAATAATAATAATGATAATAATAATGACTTATTATTATATATTTTTAAGATTTTTATTGTTATTATTGTTATCATTATTAGTATTAGTATTAGTATTACTTTTTTACTGTTTTTAACATGTCACATACGTCTTTGACATGCCGACTGTGATTTTACTTTATTTAATTGTTTTTACACATAGATGGCTACACTTGTACTAAGTCACCAATGAGCCAATTACGAGAACTGCCTGTCTCACCCATTTACCCTTTTCTTTGATTTACGAAAATAGTTTTCCTTATCTTATTTTGCAATTATTAATGTTTATAAAAATAACACTCGATATTCAGAGCACTAGTAAAAAATAAATTTCCCCGCCAATTCAAGGAATGGTGAAATCAGGTAAGGCAGAGCCATCTATGTCTTGAGACATTTCACAAAAAATATAAAAAATAAGCACAATATTTTCCCCATTTTTTATTCATTTTCCCCGGCAGCAATGGGTTAATATTATACATTTTATTGATATTATTATTACTAATGTCATTGTTATTATTAGTACTATTGTTATTGTTATATTTGTTGTTGCTGTTGGTGTTGTTGTATTGTTATTATTATTATTATTATTATTATTATTATTATTATTGTTATTATTACTATTGTTATTATTATTATTATTATTATTATTATTATTATTATTATTATTATCATCATCATCATCACTCCACTACAGATTAATCCTTGGATATTTTATGATGCCATTTTGTAGAAATTGCCTCTCATTCTATTTACTTTCATTGATGGGCTTAGTATGGCTTATATTGTATATGATAACATCCTCTATGATTTTCTCCAGGCACTTCGATCCCTAGGCCGGCCCTCAGAAGCCTTAACTCATCTCAGATTAGCAGCCGATTTGCAGGTTGACTCACCTCTCCATCACCTGACATGCTTGGGTTATATAGCCTCGTGCAAAATAGAACTAGGTTAGTGTTTCTTATATATATATATATATATATATATATATATATATATATATATATATATTCAAATGTAATTTTTCTCTCCTTTTCTGTCTTTTTTGGTAGGTTTAGAGTTACCAACATGAGCAAACACTATATTTCATTGTCAATAAATCAGTCAGGATTATAGTTTCCCTGTTTTCTGAATCATGCCAATTCTCCTGCCTGGGTCTTTTATTCATCTTACCTTAATTGAATTGAATGATTCTGATTTACTTCTTTGTAAAGGCTGAATAGATATCATAATTACACTGCCAGTGTATGTAACAAACTTACAAGTGCCACAAAGTAGATAGTGATATATACATATATATATATATATATATATATATATATATATATATATATATATTCATATATTCATATATTCATATATTCATATATTCATATATTCATATATACACACAAACGTGTGTGTGTGTGTGTACATATATATATATACACATACATACACACACTATATATATATATATATACACACACACACACACACACACACACACACACACACACACACACTGTGTGTGTGTGTGTGTGTGTGTGTCTTTAGAAAAATAGTGGGGAAGATAGGCAGGAACATTCTGAATGCCAAGTTGTAATTGACAAACCTTAAAAGATAGATTTGAAGCAACTTCGAATGTGGTTGTATATATGAATCAAAATTATTATATTTGCTTACTGCTCATTGATTTAGCAGTATTTTATGTATTTTTTTTATTTTTTTATAACAGGAGACCTTCATGGAGCTTTAACAGAATTTACCAAGATGACTAATGTTATAGAGCAGCATGGGGGACAACCCTTGACTGGTGCATACAAAGATATCCTTGCAAGGTATGGTTAACTCATACTACATAATTGTATTTGTGATTGGATTGCTCTTTGGTATATTTCTATGTGTATTGGTTTTGATCACATAGAGAAAGATATTTTTGTTTATACTTCTATCAAAGAACAGCTGATGTTCATACATGTTATTTTTACGTAATAAAAAGTTATTAGATTTTTGTTAAAAAATACGACTTCAGAAATTTATACCAGGTAATAATGGGATAATGAAATGCAATCATTTGGGTAATAAAAGGAGTCATGGATTTTGTACCATATAAGATGGCATATGATACTACTCAGCCATTGAATCTTTATTTCATATGGAGTAGGTACTGCTAAAAAGTTAATCTGTAAATGGTCCTGAAATGAAGGCTGTTAATATTTTGTATCTCGTTTATTAATCTGATGCCACTGGGGGTGTTAAGTTTATGAACTGTCTTTACACACAGATAGCTTCACAAGTACTTTTGCATCACTGAGCAAGTTACTACCTATCTTACCTGTTTATGCTTTTCCTTGATTTTCAGAAATATTTTCTTTTATTACTAATGCTATTAGAAATGTCAATAATTCTATGTCTGTAATAATAAAAACAGCATCAAAATTGGTAGTAATAGCAAAAAAATATTTCCCAAGAACTCAAGGAAAGATGAACTAATATGAAATCACGAAGTCTACAAATTAACTAAAAACTTAAGGAGGCATTTATGTGTTGAGACATTTCACAAAACAATAGTACAATGAACAATACATTTTCCTGGCATCATGGGGTTAATTGAATCTTGTAGTCTACTTGTTGAACCTTATATGAGGTTTACTTTATTTATTATATCCAGATATAATTGTATGTGCCCCATCTACACAAAATATTAATGTATGAATTGTATATATTTCTAGGTGTGAAATCTCCCTGCTGTTGATTCTCCTAACTCTTCAGCCTTTACCACAACACACCAAGCCTCCTCATGCGCAGTTGCTTGAAAAATACTCATGGACTATGCCAGATACACAACAAACTGATGGTAAGAAAGAGTCATTTTCACTAGGTACATTTGCCTGTATTTATACCTGGTTCATTTGTTATCATCCGACAGCAAAAGTAGCAACGCTGTGTTTGTTTACGCTCTCATACTGATACTGAAATGGATTGAAACATGATATTACTTTCGTATAAAATTTGGATCAATTTTTAAATATATATATTGAAAATTCTTTCTCAAAAAAAAAAAAAAAAAAAAAATATTTGGATAATTCAACCATGAAGAGTATTAGCCATATTTTTTTCCTATCTACTGATTGTCCTCAGTTACTGAAAAAGCTGTGTTTAATGAGAAAGAGAGGGAAGGGGAAAGAAAGAGAGAGCAAGTGAGAAAGAGTAAGAGAGTGACTATCTGCTATCATGTGTGTGCATGTAACTGATTTTCTTATTGGCTCAACTATTCAACCAGCTTCCAAAATTCTAATCTGGGTTGCATCAACAAATAAGTTACTAGATCTTCAGATTGCAGGGTTTTTATTTTTTACTGAAAATATTTCATTCCAATAAAGCATTGAAACAAAAATTGATTTTTATCAAATACTAAATATATGGCTAACAAGTTGGCCACATAGAGCATATTTTATATATATATATATATTTTTTAATTATTATCATTAATTCATTAATTAATTTATTTATTTATTATTATTATTTTTTTTTCATGATAAGACTAACAATCATCAAACACTAGTGTAACTGTGTATGTCTAAGAGTGTGCACAATATATTACATGTGTTGATGTAATAGCATATATAACATAATCTGTTTTTCTTGAATTTACAGGACACCCCTTTGTTACTGATTTCATATTATATTGTGACATTTACCTACCCCCTCTGGCCACACCCTGTTATTCACAACCTCCCCCTCCCTGCTACCCACAAAACCCACAATCCACCAATACATATTAGGCTATTTATAACCCTTGCTGGTGTATTTAATTGTCTCATTGTTTTATTTATTCATAGACAGTGTAACAGCATTTATGAATAAAAGTAAAATTACAGACTTAGTGAAGTTATATTCTAATGAGATTTGCCACAATCCATTCAAGCTGCATGTAGTACCAGAATGTAAGCAAACACAGGTGTTCTGCTTCTACTGTCCACCAAAAATAGGTGTAGCAGGTGCAGGCAACTGTCCACTATGGTAATCAAGGTGCCAGTTACAAGGCGTGCCTTACCTTACCTGTTGACTCTATTCCTTGCATTTTTAGGAAAATTTAATTTCTAATTTGTATCATTTTAATGTCATTGGTATTATTGTTATAGTTATTTTAATACATAGTAATAACAAAAAATATACAAATTGTAATTCAAGAAATGGGATAAACAGGTAAGTGACTACTAGATGGCAAGTCACTTCTTGATCTCTTTATGTGTAAACAAAATCTGCAAGCTAAAATCACCATGGACAAGTTTACATACACTCTCATCTTCATTGGATTATTAATCAGATTTTTATTATTCTATGCATCCTTATTTATTTATTTATTTATTTATTTATTTTTATTTATTTTTTTATTATTATTATTATTATTTGGAGTTTCATCAGGACTTAGTTACCATTTTTAAAACATAATTATTTTTCCTCTTTCTTTCAACAGTTTGGCATGATGATGCAGAGTTGATTGTGTTGCTCCAGTCATTGGTGTTAGCCTGTCAGGGTCGTGATACCCATGCTCTTACCACCTTGAGCCAACACCTTACACCACTTTTAAGTGCAGAACATCTTCACTTATTGCATAGGCTTGATTACAAAATAATAATGATACAATTTCAGAAAGGTTAGTAATAATAGTAAGATTTAGTATTCAAAGACCTTTAATATACTGAAGA
>NC_061822.1:36315957-36338457 GCF_019202785.1 Penaeus chinensis | reverse complement strand
TTCACAAAAAATCTGTTTTTGGCCCGCTTATCATATATTTACTAACTGTATCCAATATCTTTATTGAACGAAAGAAGCGGAGTGCAATGTCATTCGCGGTCTCTTGTAATTTTGTTGGGTATTGCATCAATCATTTTTGCTCAACTTGTATATTGCATGTTTAATATACCAAGAAAATAGGTGTTGCGTCAGCATTCATTTTTATAAGGCGAAATGCTTCGAAGAGTTCATATCATCATCAGTACGAAAAAAACATTTCTTGTTGATATTCCTTACGTAGGCGTAAGCAGGACACGTCAGGGTGATCTGGGTGACGTCAAAGGTGCTGCGCTCCTGAATTCACACTTGAAATAATATCAAATTTGCTTCAAGGTCTTATTCAACGGTCAAGAAGAGCCAGGGATGTGTACCGCTCATTTGTATGTCAAAATTCCCTGAGCGTGATTTTACAGTAACAAGTGTGGGGAATACGTATGTAAAACCCAAGCAATTGCACAGAGTTAAAAAGAAAATGAAGATTGATATTCATCCTATTATACACAACATATGCTAGAGGTGTAATTAATTATCCTCATCTCAACCTGTCATTCATGCAGGTAATCCAAAAATGGAAGCAGGTTGTGCATCGGGTACCGGCCACCACCGTCGCCGGCTTTGACTCACACTGGCTGGTTTCGTTCCCGTAAATCGTATACAGCAGCAAGAGTTGCAAATATTGCTGCCGGGTGTTTTTCCTCCGTATAAACAGCTGCTTTTACGTTTTTCCTCCCAACCAACTGTTGTGTGCCATACCTTAAAATCCACCAGTAGATATAATGGAACCACATGTGTATTTTCATTATCATATAACAGAAGATATAGCTTTATTTTTCTAATTATGATTTAGATGCAAGGAGGAAGTTACTATCTCGTATGCTTCGTGGGGTCCAAACGAACGAGAATGATGCCTTCTCTCACTCCAGTACGCAAGCATGATTCAGCAGAATTCGCTGGGTGTCACCACAGTCCATTTATATAAGTCCCTGTTCACGCTATCAAAAAATATTTGATAATGAACAAAATTTCATACTATTTCCAATGTTTTTTTGTGCAATAATAGGATGAAGATTTTAAAAAGGGGTTGTGCTTTGAACTAATCTTAGTGTAGGTACTGTGGAATGTGTATGTATTCGGATGTTATCGCTACGTTCCTATTGTTTCTCTATCTGATAGTACGGGACAGACAGACTATTGTTGTAGTTGTGTTTAGCGGGAAAACATCACGGCCAGTTGTTAAAACAATGCTGCATATGCATGGGTGTATGTGTGTGAGCACACGCACACACGCTTACCATCTCCTTTACTCCTCTTCGCTCTCTCTCTCTTTCTTGCGTTAATATATATATATATATATATATATATACACATATATACATATAGATACATATACATATGTATATATATAAATATATACATTCATATACATATATATTCATATACATATACACATCCATACTTGCATATAAATATATATATGTGTGTGTATGTATGTATATGTATATATATATATATATATATATATATATATACACACATACACACACAATGTGTGTGAGCACACACACACACACACACACACACACACACACACACACACACACACACACACACACACACACACACACACACACACACACACACACACACACACACACACACACAAATATACATGTCACTCTGCTTGTTAATCACAAACATCAAACTTTAATTTGACCAACAGCTGATTAGATGTTGATAGAGTCTTCGTCTTGTGGAGTTTAGAACTCGAAATACGTCGCATCGATATACATTGGAGTCATTATCTTGGACATGCAAAGTTCACGTCTATTGCCAGGGGACGAAGAACCCACGAACACTTGTTACCAAGCCGGTCTGTCCTCCCTGAACCGGGCGACGTTCCGTGTGAAGTCGCCACCCAAGGTCAGTCTACAGTGAACGCGCGAACGGACCTTTAAATTCGAGCGTCCAAAAGACGCTGGGGCCATTGCGCTCAAAATACGTCGAGCGTTCGAAAAGGGTGAATTATGGGATGGCCAGCTTTCCATTGGTGGTCAACATGAATGTGAAAATTGTTTCGCGTGAAATTTGTTAATTCCTTGGGATTTCAAGATGGTAAACACTTCAAGGTTTAAAGATGACGCCACTACACAACATTACATAGTTAAGACACTACGGGTGTGGTTAGGATGTTGAGAAAATGGAAAACGTAATAGAAAGTGTACTGTTACTTGAACGATGTCTATGTAAAAGTTGGCGCAAATATCATTTCAACTATCACCGGTATATGATCAAGTAATTAATATATACATGTACAGCACATTAAAAACCATCAAAAATAGAAAAGACACACAGCATAAACTATCTCAACAAAGATTAAAACATACTTCACGATTTTGTTTAACCATAGATCAAATCAATCTAATCGTGAACCCAAGACCCTTCTTTCTTTTCTACACTAATCACCTTATCAAATATAGCGAAAAGTGAGGCCCGTTCCTCACAGCAGCAGGGGCCCGGGCGAGCAGAAGGAGCTAGGTGGCGAGTGTCGAGCGAAGTCACTCGACTATCATGGCGGACGAGGGAGCGGACGCCGTCTCCATCGAAGAGTCCTTCCTGGGCTCACTACTCAAAGAAATATTCACCTCCCCACTTAATGTGTTCCTCTTGGGTGTCTGTACCGTCCTCATCTATAAGATATTCCGTTCGTCCGATGGCAGTGGAGGAGGTAAGAGCACGAGAAGGTGGAACGATGACAGCTTCTCCAAAGTGCAAGTCCTGTGTAGTTCGTGTGTATTTATGTTATCATTTATCTATTTTTCCTATTCGTCTGTCCCATTAACGTCATTTTCTGCAGCTCATAACTTAAATGTAAGTTGAAATGAATCAATATATATTTATTAAAGGTCTAGAACTAGCTTTGCTGAATTGTTTTTAGGGAAAATAATACGAATTTACACGACAGTGAAAAGTGCATTTTATTATGCATTTTTACTTAGAGTTGCTCTCGGGTGTTGGTAGCGCTGAGGTTTTGTTTTTTCACGTGTTTCTGTTTGATAACCATAGGGACAAAGACCTGACGATTTTAATTATTGTAACTGTATTTAACAGCATTTGATGAGAAGACAGTTTTGGTGAACGAAAAGGCTGTTATATAACAAATGGTAGCTCTGTTTATTGAGGATGTTGCACATTTGGAATTTCACTTGTCATTGATACTCTCCTTTCTATAGATAATTACGTTTCCCAAGATTAGTACATTTTAATAGTGCTAAATATGTCATTGTCATAGATGTCAATGCACTCTTGCAGAGGTTATTGGCATCTTGAGTTTAGTATCAGTATAGTATGGAAAACTGTTTGTTAGTATAAGAATATAGTCATTAAACTTTGCTTTTATTTTTTCATCTTGCATTAATTCCCAGGTGTTCTTGTGCCATTCCATGTTTATTACTCGAGTATTACTGAAAGTTTGTTGGCATTTGTGTGAATAGTGAAAATCTACATGGACTGTGATAAAGTACTGGTAAAATTACAGTTTCCCACAGTAAAAGGTAAAATTTGTCTGTAATGGACAGAATTACCAAAAATAAGGTGGTTTTCATCTATGGTACTACCTTCACAAGTTGATAATAAGAAAGTTGTGTAAAACAGCAAAATGTAGTGATAATAATTGAAGAGAAAAACTTCACTCATACAAGAAATAATCTTGGTAGACAAAAAAATATTGTTATATATGATGAAAATAGATTGCAACAAATGCCACATGGAGAATAAGTCCATGACGATCAAGATAGGGGTCTGGGGCCAAAGCCACAAGGTTAGGAAGGTTTTTTTGTTCCCATGGTGATGTTTGTGGATTTCCTGGGAATGGCTGGAGTAAAAGGGCATAATCCCTGAGGGGTGCGGTCACTTTGTAAACATTAACAATATTTTCCTTTATATCATTTGCGATGGAAAATAACAAGAGATTCATGCATATTGATTAAAAGAATGAATGATAATTGCAAGATAGCTAGTGGACAGGAATGTGGGTTGGTATTGATAGGTTCCCCCATATGCACGTGGCTTGCTCTGTACTTCAAGCACATCATTAGACAAAATTTAGTCATTGGTACAAGAAATATGGTATTTGTTACCGAGAGCGATGCACCCTCTAGACACGAAGTCCTAATACTAGGATATCATGTGAACCAAAAATTCAAACATAATCTTTCCAACCTTCTATTTATTTCCTAGACAGGGAGGCAAGCTCCTCTGTACCCCCACTTTATTATCACTTTGTGCCAACTTACAGAAAATACGACATTAAGAACTCTGTCTGTGTGAGGGTATTGTGAACTTAAACGGTGATTTGCTTAAGATATTTTCATGTCTTGGTAAATATGAGGCTGCTGCAGATGTACCTGTGTTTTTTATGCTCTATATGATGGCAGTATCCATTTCCCTTTATCTCTTTGTGTTGCTATTGGTAACATTAACCCGAAATATAAAAGGAAGAAATCACGGAAAGTTCTGCTCATGGCTGAAGTCTAGGCAGTACGCCATCAGGACGCAATAATTTTCTCCAGGCATTGTCTGTCCGCAAACCAAAAAGGGATGGTGGGTCATGTAGGAAAAAAAAAACAGTGAGTATAATCACAAATATTCATTCTCTCATTACCTGTGTCTCAGGCACATTGGCAGGAGATAAGTACGCATGGATGACATCATCCGCGCCAATGCAACTGACATTTTTTATGGGTATATAGATGTCTCCATTTGTTCATAGTCCCAAGGGAGTCAATTACTAATGCTGCCTACCTAATTACCCTTTTTCTTGCTTTTGAGATATATTTCATGTCCTATCTTATTTCAAATTATTATTAGTATTATTGATAACACTGTAATGATTATAATGTCAGTAATAATAATAACAACATCAATGTTAATAGCATTAGAAAAACAAATCCAAGAAACTCAAAGGAGGTAAAAGAAAGTGAGGCCATGTACACTGCTAATTGACTCCTTGGTGGCTTAACACTTGGGGAGCCATCTAAGTGTAGATATGTCACAAAATACTACTACATTGAACATCACATATTCATGGTTAGAGACATTCCCCATTTCTTTTATATTTTAAAATATTATTCTTTTGCTCAGTGTTTTAATATTTCCTCATGTTTTGTATTATTAAAATACAAGTACTTAGCTTGGACTTATCATTTTTTCCATATTTTTAGTGTAGATGTTTCCTCCATTATAAAACTTTGCTTGCTATGAATGCACCCAAATTTGTAGGCGAGTAAGAGGGAATTATTTCAGAAGATAATAGTCCTCCTACTGTTATTTCTGACAAATTTGAATTAAGAAGTTTTCTCAAGTTATAGAAATGTAATAATTGCAGCAGCTTCATTGACCTCAACCTATGCATTTTTGTTTTGCCTGATGTGCAGTTATTTAGAAACAAGCTATCACTCAGAAAAAAATTGTCGTGCCTACTATAAGTATGGATAGTTTCAAGTTAGATACTGTACAGGGCTTCAAGTGTGAAGCCCTGGATGCATACATTTGTGAATTTAGATATATAGTTGTGAGTTTTTCTTTACTTTACAAATTATTTTTAGTACAGTTGGAATTTGTTATTAAGTTTATTGATTAATATACAGCTTTTATGGTGTTTTGAACATCAGTCTTTGGCAAATTCAAAATTGTTATGAAAGACATAACGAGAAATAGTTAATTTTTTGCAATGGGTTGTCCCACATATGCTGGACATCTAAGCATATTTTGGGAGCTAGCCCCAAATGTTGGTTTGCATTCCATGCATGGTCAAGCTTGCTTTAAGTTGCTTGTGGTTGTTTGGTCCTGACTGCTGTCATTGAGGAGATACTGAATTAGTCTTTTGGTTTCATTTTGTAAAAAAAAATTGTATGCTGCATCCAAAATTACAGAGAGTGGGCTAAATATATGTTTCTAATTTTTCACTCAAGTGGATAGCTTAACTCTAAGCCAGCCTACCCCAACCCCGGGATTGCCAAGACTTTAATATATTAGTAAATTCTCAATTTTGAGATGTTTTTAGCATATACTTAGTCGCATATTGTTTGAGGGCTAATGGCCAAATTTTGCTCGATCGTTACAAAATAATTTAAAATGTAGTAGTCCCAAAAGCTAATCCTGTATCAGATGTATCTCTGCCTCCAACATTCAGATAGCATTATAGAATAAAAGAAAATCCATTGAATTCTGGTGAAACTGTAACTAAAGAAAATATAATTGTAATTGTAGATTTTTCTTTATCAAATAATGTAAAAAATTATTGAATAATATGACTATAGTAATATTATATGATACTATAATGCAAACCTATACATTGTAAAACAGGTTCATGATAGGGGTCACCTGAAAAAATAAAGTTGAGAACCACTGCTCTAAGCCCAGTGCATGTTTCAGTATGGTGTGGGGATATCATGTCATGAGTTGGTTAAATCCTTACAAGTGTCTAAATAGACTTATCAGATCTTATCTGTGATATATAATCCCACAATCAAATATAAACCCATAGTAAGTGACCTGTGCAGTACACTGATATGAAATGAGTTGCATGTTTTCTTTTCTTAGTTAAGTGATTTGAACTTACTTGTGTTATATTTAGTAGTAGTATTGTTGTTGTTATTATTATTATTGTTATTATTATTATTATTATTATTATTATTATTATCATTTATTTATTTATTGATTGATTGATTGATTGATTGATTGATTTTTTATTATTATTATTGTTAATGTTGTTTTTAATATAATTCCTTTTTCTTCTTTTTGTTCTTCTGCTTCTTTTCCTATTTTCTTAATTTTTTTGTTCTGCTTCTTTTTCTATTTTCTTTCTTCTTTTTGTTCTTCTGCTTCTTTTTCTATTTTCTTGTCTTATTTTTTTCTTTTGTTTTTCCTATTAATTTTCTTCTTCTACACTTTTTACCACTTTTTTCACTTCCTTCCTTTCCTCCTCTCCCTCCTCTTCCTCTCCCTCCTCGTCTTCTTCCTCCTCTCCCTCCTCGTCTCCTTCCTCCTCTCCCTCCTCTCCCTCCTTGTCTCCTTCCTCCTCTCCCTCCTCTCCCTCCTTGTCTCCTTCCTCCTCTCCTTCTTCCTCTCCTTCCTCCTCTCCTTCCTCCTCTCCTTCCTCCTCTCCTTCCTCCTCTCCTTCCTCCTCTCCTTCCTCCTCTCCTTCCTCCTCTCCTTCCTCCTCTCCTTCCTCCTCTCCTTCCTCCTCTCCTTCCTCCTCTCCTTCCTCCTCTCCTTCCTCCTCTCCTTCCTCCTCTCCTTCCTCCTCTCCTTCCTCCTCTCCCTCCTCCTCTCCCTCCTCCTCCTCTTCCTCCCCCTCTTCCTCCTCCTCTTCCTCCTCTTCTTCCTCCTCTTCTTCCTCCTCCTTTCCTCCTCCTCTTCCTCCTCCTCCTCCTCCTCCTCTTCCTCCTCCTCCTCCTTTTTTTTTTGGTTTTCGGTAAATGTGTTATGACATTTTAATATTATTAACAATACTAATAGCAATGAAACATGAAAAGTGAATCTTTCCAAAAATCAAGGAAAGGGTTAAAGAAAGTTACAACTACTAATTGACTTCTTGTTGATATGCTCCTGTGGTGCCATCTATATGTAAAGACAATCACAGTGGACATGGCATGTATACTTGCCATTCTGTCTGCAATAGGTTAAGCTGTTGGATCTAGGTGCCTAGTTCCTCCCCTTTGCAGTGTAAATATTTTTTTTTATACAAAAGTATTTTTTTGCTTCTGTGCTATTTTCTAAGTTGTATATTTGTCATTTGTGGTGTCAAGATGGTAATAGACTTTCTATGAGAAGACCCCTTTATTATCTCTTTTTGCCTTTTTGCTATTTTCTAAGGTCTATATTTGTCATTTGTGGTATCAAGATGTTAATAGACTGTTTCCATGAGCAGACCCTTTATTATCTCTTTAGGTAGTCTACTACTTGGTGTAATAACAATAAGTAAGATTGTGTTATTTGTATTGTTAGTTTTATATTTTTATATTTCATGTTATTTAATTTTCTGTAACACACCTGGTGCTGTCAGTTGAGCCAGCAGGATAGGATCCTGAGCTTGGAAATAGTATTCTCCCTGGAGCTCTTTCAGGCATAACACACAGATCTACCCTTTTTTATCTGTAGAAATAATGAGAGAGCCCCTTCCTAAATCCCACTAAGTCTAATCTTCCTTCAAGATCTTTGTGCACTCATGAAGAGTCATTCCTGTCACCATGGCCCACAGCCCACAGTCAATTTTTTTCATGAGGTTATAGTCCCTTCACCAAAATCCAATGGATAGCATAATAGCATTTAAAAAAGATATCTGTGTGCAACAAAATTCACTTAAAATTACAGTGGACAGTGCATCTACCTGCATCCAAAAGGTTAAGGAACTATGGTGAATTTTTGTTCCCACAACATCATGGTATCTGCCTGTAGTTTGTTGTTAACTAATATATTCAGAGATAATGCTGATAAATCTAATACTTTTATTAGGTGCTATTGACCTAGATTCTTACTTTTTATACCTTCTGTTAAAGAAGAGGGAAAGTGAAGAAGAAGAATTCCTTTGCATTAAATCTTCCTTGATATTGATTTAGAGTGAACCCTGTCATGAGGGGGTTAAAGATGAAGTGATTCCCTGAATTCTGAATTTAATTAGTCTTGTAAAAGTGGCAGAACACCTTCAGTATTGTTATGTCTCTTAGGCCTGTTGGATCTGGGTAAGATGACCATCATGTCATGAAAAAATCCAGGTCGAGGAGCTGGCGATGTGAACATGCCATCACAGGAAAATCTGGCTGTAGGCCGTAGTGAGCGTTGTGGCTGAAGGCCGGGGTGATGGAAGAGACTTGTCACAAGTGCACAAACCTATTGTGAGGTTTATTTACTCATTTGGCAATTTTGCATTATTCCAATTGATATATGAGTCTGGAATATTTTAAAATGTGTGTGAGCAGTGACTGGAAGTGCATTGGCTCCATGGAGGACACTATTTCCATGTTCAACATCGTCTTCCTGGCCCTGTTAGTTTTATTTTTCTTGCACTGGGTTGTAGACTACCTTGAGAGACGATTGGAGTCTGTGCAAAGAAAAAACTATTACCGTTGGATAATGCAAATCAAATGGTATATATGGACATCAGAAAGTGGCCAAAAGTCTAAAAACACTCTTGCATAAAAAGAGTAAATAATTTTGCAAATAGGAGGCGCAGAGTCTTGCCATTGTGCACATGTGTTCGCATGCACTTAGCCTACAAGTAGCCACCCGGCAGAGTGGCCACTCATGTAAGCCTAATACCCAGATTGTTGTTGATGTGATTGCCGTGATGCAATCAGATCCAATGGGTTAACGTGATACGGATGTACATGCAGAGGCCCTCTTTTACCCTTTCTCCCAAAAGGTTTATTTGCATGTAAACAATGATATAAGCTAATGTAGGAGAACCTCACTAATGTCTAGTATCAGTGTGCCATTTTCATTGATGAAAAATCATTGCTAGAGTAATAGAATTTTGGCAGTAGTGTTTAGTGTGAAGATGGGGAGATAGATGTGATACATAGGAAGAACAAATATCTCTATAACAGGAAGTCTGTTTACCCCTTAGATATGTCTAATGTAATGACAAAAGTTTGTGTACATATTTCTATTACAATGGAACTTTAAAGGAAATATCAGAAAAGAAAGAAAGTAGAAAACAAGAAAGAAAAAATATATAGTACATTATTTTTAACTGGTGGTCTTATAGAAGTGAAAAATTAAGCCAAAGTGGTACTATAAACTGTAAAATTTGAGTTCATGGATTGATGCAATACCCAGTTTCATATTGGGTAATTGAATGTAACTAATTAATCCATGTACAAATATGGAGGTCATTATATGTATGTGACCCATTTTCTTTCTTTTCCTTCTCTTTTTACCTTCGTACTCCAATCACAATGCTCCCCATCTCTTCCTCCTTGTCCTACAAGTAGCAACCCGTCTTCCTTGTCTTTCTATTTCTCTTGTTCCTCCTGTTCCTTTTTTCTCCCTTTTCCCCATCCTCTCCCACCCATTCCTTTCCCTCATCTTACATCTCCTCTACCTCCTCATTATTCAAGTCTACCTCCTTGTTTAATTTGTAAAGGTAAATATTGTTTTTATTTCTTGTATATCCATTTGACCATATCTTGCACATCTTTTAGCTCTAAAAGCCTCCCTCTCTCCTTCCACAGCAACAGGTCCAGTGGAACCTCCTGTGCCCAAGATGAAACGACAGGACATGACCTTGGAGCAGTTGAAGCAGTATGATGGCATGGGGGAGCATGGGCGTGTTTGTGTAGCAGTTAATGGCAAGATCTTTGATGTCACCCGAGGCACCAAGTTCTATGGCCCAGGTCAAGTGGCGTGTGGCAGCGGTGGTTGAATAGATTGTGTGGTGGTACAAGTAGGCTTCCAGAAAGGTTGTAATTAAAGAAAAAAATTAATAGATTCACTGTTTTTTTCTTTTGTAATCTCTGTCTGCTTTTTGTCTTCAGGGTAAATCAGAATAATTGTATTTTGTTGGAGAGCTTTTTAAAAACTGTATTATTATGATTTTTTCTCTTCTTCATTCTTCTGCCCACAGATTTTCTATTTCTCTCTTTCCATCTTTTTATTTCCTCAGCATTTCTTACTTACTTACAGCTCTCCCTCTTACTATCCCTCCTTGCTTCCCAGCAGTCAGTAGGGCTTTTAAATTCTTTGGATATTTTGAGGCTAGGTCAGCTCCAACATAGTTTTTAAGATAGTCGTAGACTGATTTAGCATTTGTTGTATGGGAACTAATACTTTTAAAGCTTTCCTCAATAAAATGTTGCTAGAAATACTATGTCACGTAATTACTACTTTTTTTTTCTTTCACATTAAGGAAAAATAAAATGAGTTACCTGAATATTTATATGATGTTGAGTATGAATGATAAGCCAAGTCTCTGCCCAGTTTTATAGCTAAAGCTCCTCTTGTGGCCTTTAAATCAGTGTGAGATGAAAACTGTAAATATATTACTAGCATAGTGTTTAACTGACATATTTGTTAACCATGTAATTTAAGTTTTTTTTATGGCCTATGAGAATAAGTAATTAGATGTTGATATCCATATCTCTATTTACTCAACTAATGCCCAATAGAGATGGTGCATCAGATGTCAGTCTAGGATACATATTTTGGATATGGGCCACTATTTAAATTTTGTCTTTTTTCCACTGGTTATACGATGAGCAAAAAAAGGAATGGTAATTGAGGCAGTCGTCTGTTACTTTTGTTAAGGGGGAAAAAATGTTAATAATTACTTGGTTGATATATAAAAAAGGTATTATTCTCTTAGAGAATAACCATACTTTCCTTTTTTATGGTTATTGGTATAAGAAATTATTTTTTGAGAATTTTTTTGAAGAATTAAAAAGAAATTTTTGAGTGTTATCAAGGCCAACTTTCATGGTTCAGTTATATCTTCATTGTGAAAAAGTAAGGAACTCCCATTACTTTGTATTGGATTACATTATTTTTTCACTATTATTCCTTTATTCTGGAGGCATCTATTAAAATATGAACTAAAAATCTGCAGGTGGGCCGTATTCTGCCTTTGCTGGCCGTGATGCGACAAGAGCTCTAGCAACCTTCAGTGTAAAGGATGTAAAGGAAGAGTATGATGACCTCAGTGACCTCTCCTCTATGCAGATGGACTCTGTCAGGGAATGGGAGATGCAGTTCACAGGTGAGATGTGGAATGTGGGGGTAAATTTAAAGTAATTTTTTTCAGGGCTTCAAGTTGGTGCATGTTGGTGCAACCCATCGCTCTCTCTCTCTTTTTTTTAATCCCTCTTCATTTGTCCTTTCTGTTCTCATTTACTCCATTCTTGTTAATTATTTTCCTTTTACCTGCATATCTTGTGCTCATGTTCTTACTCTTAGTAATTTATGTACTAATTATTTTGTTTTCAATTTTCAGAAAAGTACGATTATATTGGTAAATTTTTGAAACCAGGAGAACAGCCCACAGAGTACTCAGATGATGAGGAAACAAAGGACTCCAAAGCGAAGACGGATGATTAGATGTAGTCGAGGTGATTGCGCATTGCTGTATAGGTTAAGGCCTCTCGGTTCCACCAGACTCCAAAGCCCTTGAGCATGGTCTTAAGATTAGAATGTGGATGTGAAAAAAGTTTTAAAAAAACCCCACTCAATTAGTCATTAATGATACGGTGTGATGGAAAAAAACCTACATTAGGTTGGGGGTAGGAGGTTTAAACTATATGTAAAACTACTACTTTATATTTTTCTCATAAGGGGCTAATTAATCCCAAATATGTTCTGAATAAAGATTGTCTACTTTGAACAATTTATCAATATGTGGTGACTTTGGTTAGTCTGGGTGAGCCATGAAAGTTTGAGTAGGAGGAGCAGGTGACAAGATCAGTCATTATCAGGCTTATTGGGGTATTTCATAAGGTATAATCTTGCAGTTAAAATGGAAAATAAAGTCTCTTACAAAGGAGAGAGAAGGCTGATAGATATGCAGCTTTGTAGACCAATGCAAGCAACATGTATGTGTATACAGATTAATATAATTATAGAAGTAATTATTGAAGGATTGGATCCCATTGAAACACAGCACCTACCAAACTTATCCTATTGTGTGATATATTTGTATAGATGGTTGAAATGTTGTTTTGTGTGGAGTAAATGAATCATAGTAGTTTTGAAAATTGTTTTATGAGAATGATTGGATATAGTTTATGAATGAGCAGCCCAAAGATGATGAGTTGGGAAGAGTGCAAGTGCAAGGAATTCATCCTCAAATCAAACTTTCAGCCTTATAGAATACTGCAGAGGACTCATAATTGCTGGTCTGACTCAGAGTTATTTTGATACCTAACCTCTTGCCAGCATGGCATGATCCCCATCTTTTTCTAATCTGCCATGATTTATATTGTACTGTGGATACTCAGTGTGTGGATCCTTTATTCAGTCAATGTTTTAACATGTAAATATAGTGTATTCACCGTTGCCAAGTCCTGAAAAGACGTCCTCCAAATCTGCCTGCCTATCACGTTTGGGAATGGTAAATGACTTAGATATTGGAATGAGAATGCAAGGGGATTATCTATTTTTTCTAGAAGTTTAGAGAGATAATGTTAACATGATTACTCTGAACTTATTGGTTGAGTGTTTTCAGTACACTTTTCTAACGAGTCTTTAGATGACATGTAGGTTCTGGCACAAACAAGTGAAAGATGTATCTCGAGAGATAACAGGATCATAATGCTGCCTTGTTGATTGTTCTTCATCTTTTAAGCAAGTAAGGTCTTTAGGTAGTGTCAATCATTGTAAAGAGTTTGTTTTGAGAAAATGAAGGCATAAACACTAGGCTTAGTTGACTGGGGACTGTTCATCATTCAGAAATTTGTACAAAAAAAATAAAAAGTTATGACTTGCTCTCTTAAGTAAATTCCTTGGCAACTAAAAGAAAAGAGGTGTTTTTAATAAGAATAAGATGATTGGGCATATAGATTTATATGCTTTGTTACCTCCAGCCAGTAGAGGTAAATAAGATTATGCTAACAGCTTCTATGTTCAACAGGATTATATTTTGGTGTTGTAGTTGATTCACCCTTATAAACATATGAAGAAATGTTCATTTTAAAGCTTACAAGTTTTCATTTCTCATAAAAACTGATAAACAGAAAGTTGAATGAGTGCTTCTCCCATGGCTTGATGGTTGCAACACTAGGTGTCATATGATCAAGGCTTTCCTTCTTTTCACACATCAATGTTTGAGAAATGGCAGTTGTGAAAGGAAGAGCAAGAAAACTTCCGCTAATGGCTTAAAAGCCCGAGAAGTGAGTGTATTCTTTGCAAAAGGAACTCCCAAGGCAGCTGTTGCAGTGCTGGTGGTGTAAGGTCCCTGGGGGATGTGATCTTCATTGATGATCTAGATTTATCTTTATAAGGTATACTACTTTTGTTATGTTCATTTTATGTTATTTTTCATATCTTTTTTTTATTTTTCATTTTATTTGTTTATTTTTTCTTCCTAGAGGGAGAATTTATATTATGGACATCAGAGTTTCGTGAGCTGGAAATTCCTGTAATTGTGTGTGCATACCAGTTTTTGGCTAGCTATATCCAGCAATCTGTTCATTTGGCATTCCTGAAAGTTGCTCTTCAGGCTTTGCGTGAAGGAGTTGATTTAACTTTGTGATATTTAGAGAAGCAGAATTTGTATTTATATTTTTTACACATTGTCAATGTAGTTTGATAATATCCACATGGAACAAATGTTAAAAAAAATAAAAAAGTCTGTGTAATAAAGGAAAACTTCTCCAATAGATGAAAGTTTTCATTTATGTACAGTTGAGTGTTAAATATTGTTCTAAATGAAATCAATAAATTTACCCAATTACACTTTGTCTTCAAAATTGTGTCCTGAAATTGTGGAATCCACAAAATAATATTCAATACAGTATCCTGTTTTTCATTGTGTTTGAGATGCATCCTTTTGCCCTTGGGAAATGATCTTGCTTTAGTTATTTTTAGAAATGCAATATTCTAAATACATGTTATACAGATGTGCCATAAAATCTTGCAGAGTAAAAAAGAGAGAGAAAAAAAAAAGGAAAATACACTAAATATATTTATGCATCCATTGCTGCATGTGCTTGCCTGTGCATAAAATTCCATGCGTTTCAGATTCAACAGTTTCGGTTTACTACTATTGTGGCAAATCAAGTGTGGATTGAAAATATTCATTTACAGAGTCATAGAAGCAGTACCAAAAATCTTGAGAGAGATATAATCAGTCTTTCACATAAAGGAAGGTAATGAGTGTAATATATAATTGATTACAATATTACCTTCAAAACCATGTAAATTTGAAAAAAATGTGTCTCACGAAACATAATGCAAAGACTACATGACAAACTAACTTGTATACACTACAAGTGATCTCTATTGTACACATTAATGGCATGTATGAACATGCCATGTCCACTGTGAGTTTAATTTATTGATTGTTTTTATACAGGTGATTCCATAAGGACTAAGTCGCCCATATGCAGAGTACTACCTCTCACGCCTGTTTACCATTTTCATTTATTTTATAGAATATTTTCTGGTATCTTGTAATGCTATTAGTAATGTCAGTACCACTTTAATGTATATAGTAAAGATGGTAGCATTAGTAAAAAAACCTTTTCCTTGGAACTTAAGGAAAGAAATCAGTTGAGGTCACAAGGTCTGCTAATTGACTCCTTACTGGCTAAGCACCAGCAGAGCCACCAATGTCCAGACACATCTCACAAAACAATGCTACATTGAACATCATTTTCTAGTGATGGTCGGTTAACTTCAACAGTGAATCCCCCACAGTCCCTTACTCGTTGTTGTGGAGGGGCCTAGGAGATGGGGATTGAGGTCCAATGTAGGGGATCACACCTACCTTGGTCCTCAGCTCTATCCTCAACTAATTTTGCATGGTCTTTTCTTTTCCTTTCCTTTTCCTTTTCTTTATCCCCTTTTTTTGTTCACGTATCATTTTTACTATTTTCACCACAATACTTTATCATGATGTTATATAACCTTTGATATAATAATGCCTTATGAACCAATAAACTTTCTTATCTGGGGGCTTTGCCCCCACGCCCCACCCTATCACTATATTTTGATTATGCCGCTAATGACAGTAGATTTTCAAATAATCAATCAATTAACAGTGAATTTAATGCAAGTCAGATCTTTCATGCCCAGCCAATGGATTCTAGCTTGCCTTTATAAGCAATTTATGTCTGAGACTTTTTTTTTATTTTTTATTTGTGGGAAATGTCACCATATAAGAGTGTACCATTTTAGATAGTGTTAGAGGAAAAAATAGTGTTTTACAGTAAAGAAACTCCAACTTGGGCCTCAGCCCCTTGGCTCAACAAATTTTGCATGACTGAACACTTCTACTACCCCTCGATACTTGCTGTCAGCTCATTCCATTCTAAGACACCCACTCAGGTCCTTACCCAACCTTCAGAAAACATTCTTCCTTTCTCCCAGTATCCATTTCCATCTCCTCATCCTCCACAGTCTTCTTCATTTTCAATCTCTTCCTCCCTTTATTACTAGTCTTAATCCTTATTATCCACTTCCCTGCAGTATTACCTTGCTCAACACCAGTCCCTCTTCCTCCTGTCCTTGTACTTCAACCACCCCAACCTCTACAGATCTTTTGAGTTCTTTTTTTAGCCCAGATAAGTGGGATTGATTTTTTGTGACTCTCCCCTATAGCCCGTTATCCTGACTATACCATCCTATTCCAACAATGTTTCCAAAAATAAATTGGGAAAGTTTCCTTCCACAGTTGTTCTGATTGTGCATGGCTTGTCATGGTTACATCTGATCCTTAAGCTTGTGCATTATCTATTCTTACTGATCTCACTTGCAATCCTATTCCTGCCCAGCCTCACTTCTCCCTTAATACTTATATTGGCACGGGTTTCACCTCTCCGACTGATAGCCCAGTCTATGACAAGGAATAGTCAGATTGTGGTAAGGTCCTGCTTGCCTGCCTCATTGAATATGATGCAATTTCAGTGTAGTGCAACACTATCCCCCATAGTCTTACTAATATTGCCAAGATTACTGTCCATAGAGATGACCTTCTCCATGAAGGTTGTATTGGTGGAGACTCCTATCCTGTCTGGCCATACAACCCCACCCCGATCAATGCCTGATGACCTTTATGAGCCCGAACTGGTTATGACCATTCAAATTGCTATGCACAATCTTGCACATGCCAATTCTGGTGGCTCCCATGATGTATATTGTAGGAGCTGCCCTGTGTATAAGTTCAAGGTTGAGGTAGCAGTTATCAAATTTTGGATGCTTGATATATCTCATCATGACTTTGTAAAAGGAAAGTCACATGCAAAAACATCTAAAGAGAAATGTAAGGACAAGGTAAAGGCAAGATAAGTGAACAAATAATTCAGTCAAGAAAAGAGTCATTCTAGCATAAGAAGCAAACAGAATTTATTAGACTATTGACCATTTATTATATAACTTTATGTAATGCTACATTCATAATACAAACATGCAGACAGTGTCACATACTATGATAACTGAAAAACACTAATATTTTTAGGGTGCTGCTGAATGATCATAACACTGCTTTCTTCCTTGGTGCATATCATGATGGGAGATAATGCTAAGTGATATGACTGAGAATTACATTTATCCTTGAAGATGGAGTCAGATGTCAGTGAAAAACTGCATTGCATCATTTATCTTTCCCCTTGCTTCATAAGATTTAGAATTTGAGGCAAAACCATATTCATGCATTGGACAAGTAATGTCATGACACTGGTCTAGGTGCCCAACTAAATGGGTTAGCATATGTATTTTAAGGATTAAAAAAAGATTCTAGATATTTTGTCTACTTGAGTGTTGGAATCTGTAGGAGTGAATGATTCAAAGTCATTTATGGTTTCAACACCTCATTTTATTTTACACCATATTTTTCCTTTTCAAAAATATGGTGAGGGAATAGTAGTATGAGATAATTGTCAAAATATGCATATTGGTATGACCTGGTTATATTATGGCCTTTTGGGGAGCCTAGGCTAATGAAATTACGGGGCCCCATATATACACTGTATTATATTTTTTGCCTGAACATAGTATATAGGTTAAGAACAAGATCTCATTACCGTGTTGGATGCGGGAGCTCTGGTGCCCACATATGGACCAAAATCTTTGGGCTTTAGGTTTACTTCATTGGTGACTCTATTGTGTGACTTGTACACCTGGCCTGCACTCGTGTGCAGCCAGGCCTTTAATTTTTTTTTTACCTAATTTTGAGTAAGTATTTTTGCATTTTTGCTATTTTCCAATGTTTATATTTGCAATTTGATATGCTGTATCAAGATGGTAATAGACTGTTTACTTAAGCAGATACCATATCACCTTTGCAGGTAGTCTAAGACTCTTATTGTTACTAATACACTTGTACTGCCAGTCACTATGGACAGGAACAGAATCCTGACCATGTAAATAGTGTCCTCCCAGGCGCTCTTCTAGCCATGGCACACAAATGGCATGTTCCACACACTCATTTATCAGTGGAAATAATGCAAGAGCCCCTTCCTAAATGCACACTGAGTTTAATTTTCCTCCAAGAGTTTTGTGCACTCATGGTGAATCATTCCTGTCACCCCAGGCTTCATCTAAATTTCTCATAGCAGCATATACCCCTCAGCCAATTTTTTTCATGATGAGATGGTCATGACAGCCAGATTCCATGGGTTAATTTGTAATACAATATATCAGAATTTTTTTTTTTTTTTTTGACAAAGTGAGCCAACCAGAAAACGCTCTTTTTGTTATATGTTTCATTAGTATTTGTCTTATATTTTCTACTTCAGCTATTTTGGTATCCTATTTTTGGTGAGATTTTAAGCTGTTACCCTTATGACATGCTTGATCTTGGCAAGACATTCAGCAAAGACAAATTTTCTCATGACAAATGTAATTTTGACATTAACCCAAGGCGCTTTGGCGCGCCGCCACAGCGTACAGCCGCACACCACATTTCGTGTGGTTTGTTTTGACGTCTATAGAAATGATCCGTCGATAAGGGGTTAATTTCGTTTTTTAAGTGTATACTTTTGCTCCAAACAAATGTCTTGAGATCACTGTATATCTTGAATTGCATTATATGGAAAATTACCAACTTCTAGATATAACATTTCATTGACATATAGTAATTCTATACATTTCTTGCAACACTGATGAATAAGTTTCCTGTACAAACAAACTGGTAAAACAGTTCTTATGTATGCTAGAAGGGGCCTGTGACACTGTTTATCAAAAGGAACACAATCCAAGCACAAAATAAAACAAAAACTTTACTTACAACTGTATATTCCAACATACAGATGCAGGCAGAAGAATATTTTTAGAAATCATTATATTTTACATAAATCAATCTGATAAAGCAAATACTGGTAAATCTTTATTTTATATAATTTAATTATCAGGGCTCAAGCCTGAAAGAAAAAAAATTATGAAAAAATTTAAATGAAAAAATATAAATAAATCAAGCCTTGACCATGTACACCACAAGTTTTCTGCAATTGTTCCACAAGATTTGACTGAAGTAAACAGAAAATGACTACATGATTGACCTCCAAATGTCTATTTGCAGATTATATTTGTATTTTCATGTTTCCCTTTTGCAGTTATATAATATAATCCAATTACAGAGACTATATTCTAACATGGAAGAACCCACACACTTCAACAAATGTTTACACAATAAACCTCATGAACTGCAGTAACTATTCATTACATAGTAACTGTGGTGTCAATCCACTTACCACCTTTTCCCTATTTTACTTGGATCTCGTAAGTGCAGAAAAAAACTGCACATAATTTTACAATATAAACAAAAAAAGAATATAAAGGATGCTGGTTACACAATTACACAATTGTTTAGTTACAAAACTATCTGCATATATCTATATTTACCTATAGTTTTAGTAATTGGTAAGTATGGCTTCATTATTTAAAAGCTCTTTAATGCATTCAAATGCTAGAAGAGGCAGTTTTTAGACTTTACTTTTGTTGTACACAGATTTCCACCTTAATCTTTTTTTTTTTTTTTAAATGCATGTTGTATTATATTAGAAATTAACATAAGTAGGAACAAATGACTAAAACAACTGAATACACTGCATAAGACTTGCTAGCTAATTAAGAAGGATGGAATGGCTCACTTGAATGGCAGTAGCTTCTTATGACAACTGAGAATTTCCCTTTTCTCCAAATTTCCGTAAGGTTCCAACACTAAAATTATACTAAATATATGACTCAAAACAAATTACATGTTATTTTGTGCACTGGTCAACAATCAGTGAAAATGCATTGTATCCCCAATAAAAGTGAATTTCCTCTGAACCGGATACATACACGCAGCACAGTGAAAAAGTCATAATCATTAAATATAGAGAAATCAAGTCCACAGAACTGTCTTTCACACAATGAAGATGTTTGGAAATGACAGATGAATGAGAAATCCTTTTCCTCTCTCCCTAAGGAACGATAACCAAGGACGCTGGAAGACCTTGCTACCCCATCCTTCGAAGAGATTGATGATAATGATTCGTTAGACATCACTAGCATCATCATACTCACTCAGAACTGGAAAGGAAAGGCTATATTACTTTTCTGCAGTTCCAAGTTTCATGAAATATTTTGCAATTACTTATTACTAAGCTGTAAAACATACTAAATAAAAATACTAGAACAACCTGATAAATTGAGGTAGAATATCCTCTAAATACATGGACAGACTAAATAAATCAGCACAGCAGTAAAAATCATTTAGCCATACAAGAAAAACTTTGCAAAAGTATTCTTCCTTATTATGTTGACATAGCTATGCCTAAAACCATGATATATAATGAACTTGGCATGCTGAGGAGGGCAAGTGAAAACCTTTTCATGCTTGCAAAAAATCCATGCCCTGAGTTTATAGGGATCTAATTTACTAGATCAATAATATATAATTCCACAAAAGCAAGCTTTCAAAACTGAAAAAGCATATGGGAACTCCCTAGTAACTGAATCTAAACTTTCTTTTATAATTACTGCTATGTAATGTTACAATAAAAACATGGTTTTATAGCAAAATGGTTATTTGCATACTAACTGAAGTCAGACTATAAAGTGTACAAATAAAATTATTTCATAAGAATAATAAATCTTACCCTTTTTAAGTACTCCATGGCACATTCTCTGGCACGTGCATTCACTGCAAGTTTCATCTCTGAAATTTCCTTATCAATTTCCTCCATAAAGTGGATCACGAAGTCTACTAACTTGTGCTTGAACATCTGCTCTGTGTGGAAGTTGGTGATGAGGAAGGAAATGTCATAACCCTGGAAAGACATAAATATTACAAATATGCAAATAATAACTGTGACTAATAATGATGATGGCAATAATAATAATAATAATGATAATGGTAGTAGTAATACAGGTGCAAGCCTCAGTACTCCTAATAAGGGTACAAATTCATTACTGGCCATGGTAAGCCTGGAGTATTTGAGGAAGTAAAATGGTTCACCTTTCAGAGTCCCCATGAGGGGTATGGACTAGATAATTAAACAGGGGAAAACCCTGGCTCCCTGAGGCCATTTAGGACAGACCCAAAGTCCTTTCAACACGGCAACATTTTTTTTCACCTCCCTCAAAAACAGACTAAAGTACCTGAAACTCTGGAAATATTAATCATATATCATTACAATGAAGACAACTTTGTGATGTTGACAGATAAAAAAGAAAAAAATACATAATCTCTTATGTATCTAAATTATGAAATTAGCTACACTTTAAAACATATATGCTGTACTGGATTCACAATTCTTTTTCATATTCATACCTCGTAATGACTGCCAGTAAATGGAATGCCCTACGTAATGAGAGTCTTGTAATGGCAATAGATCTATGTTTTGTCAATAAGGATTGGGATACTGTTTGATGTGTTGACAGTACTGAGCTTCCATCCCCCCCACCCACATTTTTTTTTCATAAATTTTTATTTCTATTTACTTCTATGAGAAACTAATCATCTGCTGGCCAATGGTATCCTTACATCTTCAGGCTGTGTGAATACTGGCAGAAGGTGGTGATGATGTATTTAATCATTATCATGATATGATAATACATATAATTTTATATCTACTATTTTGGTGGGTGGATGCATTTATCAATACAAAAACAAATCACACAGACTTAATAGTTTGGACTTGGCAATTTAATACACACTAACCCACAGAAGGAAGGGAACAGTCAGTTCAGTATGGTTGCGGAACATTTACACTGTGGTGGTGGGGTTGAAAAGAGGGGGTTAAGTTTTCAAAGTCAGTAACAAACTTAATTGTAGTTCTTCGTACTTATAATAAATCAAAAATGTTGAATCACAAAAAAAATTATACAATTTCCATCATAGCTTATCAGTATGAATGTACATAATCAATTCTTATCAAATTAGTTCACATATTTTCATATTTTCAAAAAGGGGAATGTTCTATGGAAAATTGTTGGATAATGATTTTATAAAAAAAAAAATTCTTACATAACACTGTTAGGAGTTCTTATCAATATCTTGCATGAAAACCCCCCCATAAGACATGACTCTACTGGTTGAATAATTTATTGGATATAGAATCTAGTAGGCAATAAAGTAGTAAAACTAAGCACCAAAGATAGTACTCCATTTCATTAAGACATTTGTTCCCTTTGATGTTCTACTTTATCTTCTGATGCCACTTGATACAGCAGGAAAGTATCAAGATGTAGGTGCCTTGCTTACATCCTAGAGGGAGGATCAGCTCTTTTGGTTTGAAATGTAGGTATAGTGTGGAGTAAGTGTTAGAT
>NC_061822.1:36290957-36303457 GCF_019202785.1 Penaeus chinensis | reverse complement strand
AGTGTCGCCGTCGTCGTCGTCGTCGTCGTCGTCGTCGTCGCCGTCGGCGTTGCCATCATCTTCGTTGTCATCGTCTTCGTCATCGTCATCATCAAGGATATCGTTCATACTAAGGGCCTGCGGGTACCTTGCTGTGATCCCATTTTCTCTGACGACGAAGGGAGAGGGAGCTCTCTCTGCTAGCTGGTCTTCTCGGTACGTCTGGAAGTCTGGTTCGAAGTCCATGTTTTCCAGTAGTTCTTCTATGTCAGATTCCGTCTCGTGTGGCTGATTCTGATCGTAAACGAGTTGACGGACATACCCCTGGCCATCCGAGTCAGATTCTTGATCATCGTCTAACGGAGAGGGAGATGGGCTGCGTTGGGCCACAGCCTCAGTGACGTGCCAGATGTCTCCTAGCAGTTCTTCGGTGGTCATGGGCCGAGACTCATCTTCTGTTTGCTCTTCCCTCATGGTGTCGTGGAGTCTGAGGAAGTTATGGCAACTCGCGTACAAGAGTCTGTCATCCTCATCCTGGTGTCGACAGCTGGACGAACACTGGGAACACTCGTCATCCGCCATTGCAAGGTCTGAAGAGCTTATTTGCAAGGATCGATCTTGCAAAGTTTCTAACCCTGTTGGTTTCACTTCAGAGTCGTGTTCCTGATTTACATCCATTTCCGATGGCTTTTGCTCATAACTTGCGGATATTTCGACATTTGTTATTTCTTCGCTCTCGAGGCATTTCCCTGACGTTTCAGCTCTTTTGCCGTCTTCCGGTTCGCTTGGCTTATCCTCACGTAGCGCTGTGTCATCAGGACGCGGGGATTTATCACTGTCTTTGTGTTCGACCGATTCTTTAATTTCAGGTTTAGTGGAATCAACGGCACTGAATTCCTCGGGATCAATAGACAATTCGCCATTCAGATTTCCTGGATCTTCTTTCAGATTCTCAAGAAGTTTTAGAAAACCTTCGTCATCGGGGATATTTTCGTCTCTTTCTTCTTTATCCTTGATTTGCGCTGTGTACTTGGCTTCGCCTTTGTTTTCCTCGTTTCCATCCTTCGTTGGTTTGTCCTTTTCTTCCTTTTGGATCTCTACTAACTCTTTAATTTCATTGATCTTCGTCTTTGCCCATTCCTTGGCCTCTGGCGTGAGAGCGTATATCTTCTCCTCTCCGTTGTCCTCAACGTGGATCCCCATGTCCTCAGGCTCTGTCGACGTCCCTTCGGCCTTCGCAGCTTTCTGGGCCAATACCCTTTCCCGAAGCCTCATAACAGCTAAGAAAAGAATAGTAATCGTGATTTGGTAAACTCTGATTCTAAATTTGAACTGTTTGCTCTAACGTGGAGTTTCGAACTGCACGTTAATTTTTTAATAATATATATACCTTTTCCACATTAGCAAATAGGATCTCACCGTTAACACAATCTCTCTGACGTTGGTGATCTCGCTCTGCCCACTGCCTTCTCATGGCTCTCTCAGCCTCCACTCCGCCTTCAAGCCTGAAAAGGAGATGGGTGTAAACGTTTCTGAGATTTGAAGTGCAAAATCAAACTGTTAAATGCAGGAAAATCGTAAAATAAAATCTTGTATCTTAAAGTACGATTTAAAACAATCACAAATTACTTAGTTATTTATTTATCTGTTGTCCATCACTCTCATAAACAGGTAAATGAAAAGTGGAAATACCATCCTTTTGGAAATAGAATAAACGCTGCCGAATTGTCTAAATGAGACCTTTTAGTTTTCATTGACATTTGGTAAGTAAAGGCCTTTCCTTATGGACAAACTCATGAGGGCTTACCTGTCACAACAACACAGAGAAACAGATACGCCTATTGTTGGTCCGTGAGTCTTCAAAACCAAAATGGGACATTTTTTGGACAAACGTGAGGCAAAGCTATTTCTTGATGTACTGTACCTTACTATAACACAGGAAACAAGGTATCCGAAAGGGTGGACTGTCTTCAAGCACCAACCTAAGGGACAGTGTCTTTTGAAACGACCTACCATGCCTCGGCAGCGGCTCTGTCCACTGGGAAGACAGGGCGGTCGTCCAAGTAGGTCAGGTTCGAGCAAGTTGTGATGAGGGTGTTGCGGTAAGGTCGCACCTCACGAGTCGCCGGGTTACCTGTTAGCTGCAGTACCCTGAGCTCTGGCATGACACTCAAGACCTGAAGCGGGGGAGTTATAGGATATCACACCTTGACATACTTTTTCAGCCATGCTTCCGCTCATTTCTATCCTGCATTTCAAATGCAGGATAGACATGGAGACTGTCATCTTATCTCTAAATAGAGTTCTCTTGTATTTAGTTTTTCTTCCGCCATTTTACTTTTAATTAAAATTTTCTTACCTATATCAATCTTAACACACCCCATAAATGGCCCCTCCACGTATGCAAATTACCTGGACAATCTCCGCTTGATTGATCTTATTGTGTGAAAGGTCAAGACAGGAGAGGGAACTGCACTCAGCCAGCTGTTGCGCGTCCTCTGCGGTCGTGAGGCGATTGTGGCTTATCTGTAACGTCTCCAGCTGCGGGAGACCACCTGTGAGGGAAAGGGTTGTGGTCAAGAGAGGTTATATGTACTGTATAGGCCTATTAACATGTACAAGAAAATTACATGAGCATATCATTATCATTATTATCATTATCATAATTATTATCATTATCATAATTATTATAATTAACTTGATTTTTTATTGCTATAATTATTATTATTTTTATCATTGTCATTATTATTATTATTATCATCATTATTAGTACTTTTATTATCATTATTATTATTACTACCATCATTAATATTATTATTATTATCATTATCATTATTATTTTTGTTATCATTATTATTATTATCATTATTATCATCTTTATTATCATCATCATCATCATCATTATTATTATCATTGATATCATTATCACCATTATCATGATTATTATCATCCTTATCATCATTATTGTTGTTATTATTAATATTATTATCATTACTATCATTAACGTTATCATATTTATTATCACTCTCATTATTTTTTTTGTCCATTTTATTATCATCATTCTTGATTATATATAGATAGATATATATATATATAGATAGATATATAGACAGATAGAGATAGATCGATAGATAGTTAGATAGAGATAGATAGATAGATAGAATTATAGATATAGAAATAAATAGATAGAGAGATAGATAGAATTATAGATATAGAAATAAATAGATAGAATTATAGATATAGAAATAAATAGATAGAGAGATAGATAGATAGAGATAGAAAGATAGATAGATAGATGATAGATAGATAGATAGATAGATAGACAGATAGATAGATAGATAGATAGAGAGAAAGAGAGGATTATCCAAACAGAGACATACATAGGCAGTCACAGACAGACAGAAAAATAGAAAAAAAAAGAATCCTCCTTCATCAGCATACTGAGGTGCTCGATCCTAGAAATCATATTGTAGGAGACGTTGAGCGTGACGAGGGAGCGCAGGTTCTGAAGTCCATCCAAGGAGGTAATGAGGTTGTGGTGGAGGTGGAGGGAGCGGAGGTGGCGGAGGTGGTGGAGGCCGGTGATGGCGCGGAAGCCGTTGTTCTCCAGCCAGAGGCACTTGAGGCTCGTGTACTCCTCGAGGTTTTCTATTTCCGTGTAGCCTGTGGCGGGGTTGGAAGGGAAAGGATGCGGTTAGAAGGGAAGACTCTTTCAATCTTTGGTTGAGAAGGCGAGGAAAGAGGGTGTGGGGGAGTGGAGGGATTGGGAAGATGGGGTTAGAGTGGTTAGGGGGATAAGGAGGAGGGGTTAGGTATATACACACACACACACATATATACTGAATATATATATATATATATATATATATATATATATATATATACATACACACACACACACACACACGCAGACATATATATATATATATATATATATATATATATATATATATATATATATATATATATACATATAAATACACATATATATATATACATATATATATATATATATATATACATATACATACATACATATATATATATATATAGACATATATATATATATATATATATATATACACATACACACACACACACATATATGTATATACTATATCTATATCTATCTATCTATCTGACTCTCTCTCTCTTTCTCTTTCTCTCTCTCTCTCTCTCTCTCTCTCTCTCTCTCTCTCTCTATATATATATATATATATATATATATATATATATATACACACACACATATATATATACATATATATATATATATATATATATATATATATATCCATATGGCATACGCCCTTTCGTATACGTAGATACAATAAACGCAAGAGGCACACATATAACATCAAAGAAATACATACTCGAGCAATAGAAATCATAAGAATCAATCCACACAAAGTCACACCAATTAACCTTTGAAGTGGAGGTAGAGGACGTCGTTGAGGGCGGGCACGGAATACAGGTCATGTTCTCGGCAGAGTTTCTTCAGCGCCTCTTTCGTCATCCTGTGGTGAAAGCGGAAGAGGGAGACACAAGGGAATATATATTAGCAAAATTACGGTCTATGGATTATTTGATGGGTATATGAATAATGTAAAGAGGAGTTAACCAGGGGAATGGAATATATATACATATATATATATAAATGTATATATATATATGCATATATATGTATTTATGTATGTATGTGTGTATGCGTTTGTACATACATTTTGTTGAATAAAAAAATTGAGATAAAAGTGACCACATATGATGCAAGGATTTCCTGCCATGTGTCTTTGTTTCATGTGTGTAATGTAAGCTGTATTTCAAGTGTTTTTTTTTAAATATATTCTGTTGGATTTGCTATATTAGCCATGCGCTTACGATTTGTTCTGCTTACCATATCCGCTTTATATATACATTTTTCTTATCAAATATAATTTCACTTATAACATCGCATCCGTTTTCAAAGTTGCTTAGAAATTCAGTTCTTAAGAATATCTTTAAGAGCAGAGTCTCCACGCATCACCGATAAAGCCGCGCGTTACAAGCCAATAAGCGAAAGGACATCGAGTGTGAAACTTTTAAACAGTAATCGGTGCTAGTCTGGGAAGGTTTAAGGACTCTGAATCTATGTGGAATGAAAAATGATTGTACTAAACATGCATTTATGAAAGAATAATTTTGATAAATGGAAAAAAAAATATGATGCGGTGTCAGAAGCAGCATTAATAACCAAGCGCACGAGACATTAAGACCTATTAAATCTGCCAGTGCCTCAGAATCCTCCCAGTGGGAAGAATATCACGCGCCAGAGGGATGGGATTAAGCCGGGAATGTTGCCTTGCGTTGTTGTGTGTGCATACGGTCCGTCACATGTTGCTATTGCCTTGATCACTGCACGCCCAGTCTCAGGGAGAAGCTTGACTTCGTTCATAATGAATCTGCCATAAGCTCTCCGGGTGCTCCCTGATGGACGAAGCCTCTCAATCTCCTCAGCAAGGACAATGTTTGTACAAAAGGTATGAGTGGGAAGGAATTTCTTCACAATAAAAGAGATATATTTGACCGGTTTCAAATATATCTACGTCAGAAATACATGTATTTCCGACGAAGATATAGTCGAAACCGGTCAAATACATCTCTTGTATTGTGAAGATATTCATTCTCATCCATACCTTTTATACATTTGTCGACATGAATATGGTTCAAGGATATTTTTTTTCTGAACACTGATGGAAGAGTTCTTTGCCAAAGTCACCCAAGTGACCCTGGATAAGGTGCTAAAATGCTTTGAACTTGATTGTGAACCGTTTGCTTTTCTTGGCTTTCCCATACAACCAGGGTGCTAATGATACCTATTATCCCAGAGGTAATTATTAGCTACACACAGTTACTCACCCCATTCTAGTTACAAATCGTGGGTTAAGTCTGTATTTAAGTTCTCGCTTATGATACTAGGAATAAATTATTAATGACTCTCTCCTCCTCTCCCTTGAAGGCACTGCCATTTTTATCTCTTTTTTTCAGAAAGGATCACATAGGTTACTTCACAGACGTTGAAGACGTCGAATCAGACAATGCCTTGACGATATGGGCAGGTGTTGTCACTGTCATGGGAGACCTGGCCTATGCGTCCCAGAGGGAGAAATATATTGCCATTATTCTGAATTCCACGGAAGCCATAGGGAAAGTATGCCCAGTACCAATATATACTTTTTGACCACCCTGCTCATCTTTTCACAGACGATCCTTAATTAGGGTTGACGCGTCATTTAAAACCGGGTCAAAACTTGTTATTCGGATATGATAATAATAATAAAAAATAACAACAAAACAACAACAACAATAATAACAATAATAATAATAATAGCAGTAATAATATCAACGATGATAATAACGATAACAATAATGATAATGATAATAATAATAATAATAATAATAATAATAATAATAACAATAATAGTGAGTAATAATAACATAATGATACTGATAATTAATAATAATAATAACACCAATAAAATAACAATAATGATAATAACAACAATTCTAATACTAATACTAATACTAATACTAAGAATAATAATGATAATAATAATAATGGTAATAATAATAATAATAATAATAATAATAATAACAATGAAAATAATGATAATCATAATAATAATAACAGTAATAGCAATAATAATGATAATAATAACAATGATAATAATAATGATGATAATAACAATAACAGCAACAACAACAACACTGATAATAATGATAATAATAATAATAATAATAATAATAATGATAATAATGATAATAATGATAATAATGATAATAGTAATAATAATGATAATAATAATGTAATAATATCAATAACAGTAATGATAATCATAATAATAATAATAGTAATAGTAATAATGATAAGTAAAATAGCAATGCTAATAAAGAAAATGATACTATTACTACTACTACTACTAATAATAATGATAATAATAATGATGATAATAATAATAATAATAACAATAATATAAAATAATAACAATAATAACAATGATAATATAATCATAATGATAATGATGATGATAATAATAATAATAATAACAATAATGATAATCATAATAATAGTGATAAAAATAATAATAATATTAATGGTAATAATAATAATAATAATAATAATAATAATAATAATAATGATAATAATAACAATAATAATCATAATAATAAAATAATGATTATGATACCAATTATAACGATAGTAATAATATCAATGTCAGTAATGATTATAGTAACAATGATAATAACAATAAGAATGCTACCATCACACTGATGCTGCTACTACTACTACTTCTGCTATTACTGGTCCAGCAACTATTACTACTAATAATGAAAATGATAACAAGAATGTTAGTAATAATAACAACAAAAACAACAACAATGTTAACAATAATGATAGAGATAATGACAAAAATGATGGTATACACATATTAGTTACAGAAACTATGTACCTTTGCAGTAACAACCTTTTATGATATTTGCCTGATTTTACTATACTTATTTATAATACACATACAAAATGTCTCAAGTACAGATGAATAAATAGCATACGCCATCATATGTTGGCAACGGGACAATAACAAGTGATTTTGAATGTCAATTTATATTTCCTTTACACCAAGAAAGCGTAAATGACAAGGAAATGCCCAATCACAGGCGCATAACTAAATCCTTACAGTTTGTATTCTCGGATACGTAATGTAGGGAGGGAAAGACCGAGTGTTGAACCAAGTTATTATTAGCCGCACAATCTTACCTCGGTCCATGATATTCCTTTTTTGCTTCCGTCGTTTCCTCAGCAGGTTCCTTACTCGAGGTTGAGGCGCTATTTCCGGAAGCACAGCCATCGTTACTTTCTTGCAGGCTGTCCGGAATTACAGCGCTCTTCGTTTCTTCGTCCACTTCCATTGTATCACTGATATTCACTCACCCAACACGACAAACTACCTTTGGGTTGCATAACGTTTTCGGTGAATGAGTAAAGTTTGCCTTACTCCTTGAAGAGAAAATCACACCCGGGTCGTTGCCATAACGACGAGGACTCGTTGTCATAACAACGGGGACGCGACAATTATGGCGTCTCCTTTGACGTTTGATCACGAAACTATCAAAAAGATATTTACATCAATATCATCGTGTGGTGACGTCATTGTTTAAGCTGTTAAGCCTATCCCTATGTACCCTTTTGTTTGGGGCTAGTGTGTTTATATGAATGACATTGAAAACTGCCCTGCGTTTGTTGGAATACGCAAGTTGTAGAACCACTGGATAGACAACAAATATAAGATGCTAATTAAGGAAGTTGTAGTGGTTATCTTTTGATTGTCTCTTGAATTTTATCACGTCTTTCTCTTATGTGTGTGTGTGTGTGTGCGTGTGTGTGTGTACGTGCGTGTGAGTGCGTGTTTGTGTGTGTGTGTGTGTGTGTGTGTGTGTACATATACATATACATATATATAAATATATATATAAATATATACATATACATATGCAACCATATACATAAATATATACATATACTTACATATATATACATATATATACATATATATATATTTATATATATTTATATATACATATATGTATTTATATAAATCTATGTATATGTATATATATTTTTTCATATATATAAATGTATATGTATATATATGTATATATTTTGATACACACACACACACACACACATATATATATATATAAATATTTGTGTGTGTGTGTGTGTGTGTGTGTGTGTGTGTGTGTGTGTGTGTGTGTGTGTGTGTGTGTGTGAGTGTGAGTGTGTACATACATATACACACACGAAACAAAACCTGAATCAGCTGTTCGATTATGTAGCGTACCTAGCAACGGTTACTAGCAACCGTTTCCATGGTTACCGGGACGCCGAATGTCCTGCTTGGTTTGGCAGAGGCCACAGTAGAAATTTAACCGTTCTGTGAAGTCAGTGAAACAGTCTCGCGGGGCCCACATTATAGATATTTCCTAGGTGGTGAAACATAAGCTGTCATAACATGTATTCACCGTGTCAGTATCTCGTGAAACTTTTTGAAAATTAATTAAAGAAATTAGAATGCTTGTCAAAATACATGTATGATAACGGAATATTTAGACGTGGTTTATTAGTGTTTGTATCCCTCGCAGAAATCACGGTAAGCAATAGCTAAGATGAAGGAAAAACGGAAAATCAAAGAGCTTCAACTATTGTCAGCAATAGGATTTGCAGGTTTGTAATTTTCATCAAAATTGCACACACACACACACACACACACACACACACACACACACACACACACACACACACACACACACACACACACACATGTGTATGCAAATATCTTTTTATTTGTTTACCTATACAATTATCTATCTTTCGATCTATCTATCTATCTACACGCACACACACACATAGACACACACGCACACATGCGCGCGCGCGCATGTACGTATGCATAAATCTCTTTATTTGTTTATCTATACATTTTTTTCCCTTTTGTTTCAATGGTTCAGACGTTCTCATGACCGGAAAAAAGGAAATTCAGAGGTAACAATAACAATCTTGATAACTAATCTCTATGATTCGAACGCAGGGAAAGTGGTGGGCGGGCTCCATCAGCACAGGGACAGAGGTCTCATATACCCCGTGGGCGTGGGTGTGGGCGTGTGGGACCGAACGGCCGGGAGACACGCCCTCTTGCACTCCCATAACCGCCCGATCACCGCCCTGGCTATCTCCAGGCGGGGCAACCTTATCGTGTCGGCACAGGACAGCGATCCCGGGTGTCAGGTAAGGTGTCGGGTGTCAGGAGTTTAATTCGAATTAGGAATTACGGTGTTTAGAATTATGGTTTAAAGAAATAAAAGATACATATCCAGTTTTAGAAATCAGCAATAAATTAGTTATGCCTTTGTAAATAGAACCGCTGGCAGCCCTGCTCAGTATCTTGATACTTTTGTGAAGTAATTCATGGAATCACAAGTTTGCCACACCGAATACTTTTGTTGATATGATTAACGCTGATATTCTGAGCAGTTGTTTATTATCGTTTAACTGTCATTGCGTATCCAAAACCAGAAAATTAAATATACTCAATTTGGAAGATATTATTCATTATTATTGTTCTTGTTATTATTATTGTTATTATTGTTATCATTATTATAATTATTACCATCATTATTGTTATCATTATTATTATTATCCTTATCATTATCACTATTATCATTATTATTATCACAATTATTACTATAATGATTCATAATAATGATAATAATAATAATAATAATATTATTATTATTATCATTATTATTATTATTGTCATCATTATTATTATTATTACTATTATTATTATGATTATTATTATGATTATTATTATTATTATTATCATTATTATTATTATTATTATCATTATCATTATTGTTATTATTTATATTATTATTATTATTAATAGTAGGAGAAGTAGTAGTGATGTTATTTTCATCCTTACAATAATTGTTATGATAATTATCTGTCTGACTATTATTACTGTTACCATAAGTATCATTATCATCATGATTATCATAATTTCATTATCATTATTGATATGTCATTATTATAATCAATTATTATAATTTCATTATCATTATTCTGTTGCTGTTGTTGTTACTGTTGTCATTATTACTGTTATTATAATCATTATACTTATTATTTTTATAACCATTATCAATTCTTCTTATTGTCATTACAATTATTACTATCATTATTATTGTTATCGTTATCATCATCATTATTATTATCATTATCTTTTTTATTGCATCATCATCATTAATATAATCATTTGCGTAACCATCTTGATTATCATTATTTTAGTTATTACTGGTATATCATTAGTACCATTATTATTGTGTTTATCCTTATTACTTTATTATTTTGTTTATCCTTATTACTTTATTATTTTGTTTATCCTTATTACTTTATTATCATTATTATTCTCATTTATCATTATCATTTTCGTTATTATAATTATCATTATTATTATGATCATTATCATTATCATCACTTCTATTATCATCCTTATCATTACTTCGTTATTCAGTTCCATGCAAGTACTGGGATACCATAACCCAGACGTGTTCCTCTCTCAGGCGAAAGTCGTAATATGGGACTACAGAGAGCGTGTGGAGCTTGGGTCCTACAGCGTGCACCGGGAGGAGGTGGCCGCCGTGGCAGTGTCAGCCGGAGAGGAAATCGTCGTCAGCCTCGGGGGGCCCCTGGACGGCTACCTGGTCGTCTGGCATGTGGAGACCAAGAAGCCTCTCTGCAGTATGTTATTCGTTGCAATTTCTAGTTTGCTAGACTTGGGAAGATAAAAATGCGTTTTTTTTTCCACTCGGAATAACATTGGATTACCCTGGTAGTATCTATTATTTGTCTGTATTAAACTTGCCCAAAGATAATTTGGACAGCTACGTTTTTTTCCCAAGGTCTGTTTACTATCTCGTTTCCATGCTGCATGGTACACGGTCCGTTGCTCCCATTATATATATTTCTCTACTAAAACTGACATTCCTAACCCATACTATTTCGTAACTATTTCCAGGTGTCGTCGCTGGTGACCCTGGCTTAGGTCTCACGACGCTCCTGTGCACCGCCCCCGTCACGCCCACCCTGATGCTGGTGGGCGGCCAGAAGCTGCTGAGGGCGTGGACCTTGAATAGCAGTAACAACAGACTAATGCCCACGCCCATTGCTGTCGGCCTACTTGAGAGAAATTACACCTGTTTGCAGGTACGAAATACTTACAGTGTTAGTTTTCGTGACATTTTGTATAGGACGACTGTACTGTAATATTTGTTTTGTTTGATATTGTTAGGATTGTTCACCTTCTTTTCCTATTTTCTGCTCAAAAGTTCGTAGTTTTCACTAGAGCTCAGGTCTGTCTTGAGAGTGAGAGAGAAAGAGAGAGAGAGAGGGAGAGAGTGAGAGAGAGAAGGAGAGAGAGAGAGAGAGAGAGAGAGAGAGAGAGAGAGAGAGAGAGAGAGAGAGAGAGAGAGAGAGAGAGAGAGAGAGAGAGAGAGAGAGAAGAAAGAAAAAAAAAGAAAAATGAAAGAAAAAGAAGAAGAAAACCTAGATAGCCTAAATGATTGAAAATTTACAAAGACAACTGACCATCCGAACAAAGTGAAGAAAAGACAACTAAATAAATCTGACTCAAACCCTGCTCCAATAACCCAAGGAGTTCCTTACGAGAGAAAGCGCCATCTCCCTCAGGTTGACGCAGCTGAGGAGCACCTTTACGCCTCCACCACCACGGGCGATGTGGTCAAGATCCGCCTCAACATGGTGAACGGGAAGTGTAAGTCGACAGACGTTATCATCATCTGCGTCTTCGTTTATCATGTGTTCTGTTTCTGTGTGCGGAGAAGTTTGGTGTGATACAAATTTAAGTGTTTTCTGTTTATAAGTCATCAAATTTAGTATAATACAAATGAAGGCATTATTATTATTTTTT
>NC_061822.1:36273457-36283457 GCF_019202785.1 Penaeus chinensis | reverse complement strand
GATATTAACTAATCATCAGTCTGGTTTTACAAAATTATTTAAGCCGAACCTTTACCTTAGCATTTCTATTGTAATTTTGATTTTGGTGCATCGTTGTCGAGATCAGTATCGAAAGAGTCGACTTAGGACAAGTTTGTTTCCGTTAAGGTTATCAGACATTGCCTAAAAGTTTTTTTTAAATAAAATTCTTGTTTTTTAAATTATTTTATGCTTTCACGGCATAGTCGTTTAAAGGCGGATAATTATATTCTACACTCACGTGCCTGTGCATCTACCTTAGATGTAATATATTCTAAAAAAAATATATTCTACAAAACGCTAATGACAGCGGCTTAGTCAGAGTCTTCTGATTACCAATCATTACTGAATAAAAGTAAACATCAGAAAATATATTAGGAAGATCGGCATTTAAATAACAATACAAGGATTCATGAATTACTAACTTACCAGTCACCGCCGCTGCGACCTGCGACCAAACAATTCAAATCCCAGAAACGATGCCCCTTTCTTTATCATGTTTGTCTCTGTTTTATTTCCTATTTCTTTCATTGTTAAACAGTAAAACAGGAGCCCAGCCCTACTCACGTGTCATAGTTTCTGGTAAATCGTAATCCGGACTCATTCATGAATATTCGCTGATGCAAACCCACCCAAAGCTAAGCGTTGATACGTTATACAAAAAAAAAAAAAAAAAAAAAAAAAAAAAAAAAAATAGAACAGAAAAACGGTGATGACAGACGATAATGGGTGCTTATGCTGACCGTCGGGCTTCATTATTCGATTATCATATATTCTTTTACCCCTTGCCGACGGGCATGGAATGTACGTACATGGCATGTACGTACATACCATACCCACTGTGAGTTTACTTGTTTATTTTTTTTTACACATAGATAGCTATACTTGTACTAAGTCACCAATGAGCCAATTACGAGTACTGCCAATCTCGCCCGTTTACCTTTTTCCATGATTTACGAAAATATTTTACGTTATCTTATTTTGCTGTTACTAATGTTTATACCATTATAGTAATAATAATATCTATAATAAAAATAACACCATCGATATTCATAGCACTAGTAAAAATTACGTTTTTCCCTTCAATTCAAGGAAAGGTGAAATCAGGTAAAGTCACAAGGTCTACTTATTGACTCCTTTGTGTTTAAGCACTAGCAGACCCATCTATGTGCAGAGACATTTCATAGAAATATAAAACATGAGCACAGCATTTTCCCCGGCGACAGTGGGTTAATATCGAAATATTCAAGAAAATTCTTGGCTGTTCTGTCAATATCCTGCAACCTCTTGGCGGAGTTTCACAGGGAAATACGTAAAAATGACTTTCTATGGGTAATTCTCTAAATAACATGGGTTATTTCGTGATTCCGACCGTCTCCCCGATATATAACGTGTCTGTCGGGGAGGTGCGCACATACAAACATCACTCTTGGAGGTTGTTTTGCCAGAAGAAAAGACGTACAGTATCACTTGGCATTCTAGAATGGCCGGCAACTTTAACTCAGTATATAGACAAACTTAAGACACGAAGATTTTGAAAGCAAAAGAACCTAACAAGGAGCAGATCATTCTTCGTTATTTTTGATACGGCGTCATGCCTTAACCTAGAATGCATGGCGATCCTCGGCCATTCACCTGAAACATACCTGATGCCTGGTTTAAAATGAAGATGAGGCAGCTGATGTAAAAGGTTATTTATGACTCTGTCATCCAAATACTCATTTATATTTTGTATCAACTTTTATGTAATACAAATTTGCGTAAATCTTTTTGGTATTATTTTAGGAATATACAAATACACTTTATGCTTGAGCAAACCATTGGCTGTCACAGTGTGTGTGTGTGTGTGTGTGTGTGTGTGTGTGTGTGTGTGTGTGTGTGTGTGTGTGTGTGTGTGTGTGTGTGTGTGTGTGTGTGTGTGTGTGTGTGTGTGTGTGTGTGTGTGTGTGTGTGTGTGTGTGCATATACAATGTGTGTGTGTTGTGTGTATATAAATAAATAGATGAATATATATATATATATTTATACACATATATATTTATAAATATATACACATATTCACACACACACACACACACACACACACACACACACACACACACACACACACACACACACACACATATATATATATACATATACATATATACATCATTATATATATATTATATATATAATCTGTAATATATATGTGTGTGTGTGTGTACATATATATATATATATATTATATAATATAATATATTTATATATACACACACACACAATCTATCTATCTATCTATCTTTCTCTCTATATATGTGTATATATATGTATATATATGTATATGTATGTATGTATATATATTTATATATATATATGTGTGTGTGTGTGTATGTGTGTGTGTGTGTGTGTGTGTGTGTGTGTGTGTGTGTGTGTGTGTGTGTGTGTGTGTGTGTGTGTGTGTGTGTGTGTGTGTGGTGCGTGTGCGTGTGCGTGTGCGTGTGCGTTTGTGTGTGTTTGTGTTTGTGTGCGTTTGTGTTTATTTAATATAAGGTAAGTTTTGTACCCATTAAAACAGGTCATGTACAGGACTTCCAAAGATGCATGGGTGAAGAGCAAGTATTTTTTTTTTCATAACATAGGTGACAGAGCAAGCTACAAAAGCAGACAAAGATTAAGATAAGGTATTTTAACTTCTTATTTGATTTCAAATTTGTAACCCCCCCAATTCTTTGCCCGTTGTTGTCGTGGGTGGGCTTAGGAGGCGGAGACTGAGACCCAATGATGGGGAACTCCTCAACCTTGGGACTTAGCCATCTACTCAACTAATTTTGCATGGTCTTTTTTCCACTTATACTTTTCGTTTCAGTCCCTTCACCGATCCCTTCTACTATCCTCCTCCTAAGGTGTGAGAGCTGTGCTGAAAGGATGAAAGGCTGACTCAAGGGGACCCTAAGGGGTGGACTGTTTTTTTCTCCCCAACATACTCAAGGCTTATCATGGCCACTAATGAAGACGTAATCCCACTATTAGGGGCAATGAGGCTGGCCCCTTCATCTTATAGCCCCAATCCCGGCTCTCCTTTGACCACGGCTCCAAACACTGCAACAACTACCCCCTCCTCAATGTCTACTAGTACAGAATCCACCCTAATCAACAACCAACCCCCAGGAGACATTTCTACTCTCCCAACATGCTCAACTTCAACACCTCTACTCCCACAACCTCCTTCATCAACCACCCCATCTCCCCTTATTACTACCTTACAACCTTATTGCCCACCTCCTCATAACACTACCCCCCTCAACACTACTCCCTCCTCCACACGCCCCCGCACTTCTACTACCCCCACCTCTACAAGAATCCTAAATACTCTATTTAGCCCAGCCAAATGGGACCGTTTTTTCGTGATCCCTCCCACAGCTCCCTACTCTAAAAACACCGTTCTCTTCCAGCAATGCCTCCAAAAACAAGCAGGCAAAGTCTCTTTCCGTAGCCGACCCGACCACTCCCGTCTCGTCACAGTAACATCTGAAAACCAAGCTATAGCATTAGCAAAACTAACTGATCTATATGGTAATCCCATCCCTACAGAACCTCATCCAACCCTCAATACTTGCACCGGAACTCTCCCCAACAGATTGCCCAATCTATGACAAAGATTGGTCAGATTGTGGAGACTTACTCGCCTGTCTCACGGACTATGATGCGACATTAGTACAATGCTACTCCATTCCTCCCAGAGGAAATCGTAAGAAATCCACTAACATTGCCAAAATTACTTTCCGAAGACATGACCTTCCCTTTAATGTTTGCATAGATGGGGAATCCCTACCTGTCCGACCATACCAACCTCTTCCTCGTCAGTGCCAAAATTGTTGGCGTTTAGGACACCCAGCCAAACACTGCCATTCCAAAGCCAGATGCCCGCTGTGTGCCCAACCTGGACATACTCGATCAAACTGCTCTGCACAATCACGCACATGTGCAAACTGTGGCGGCCCCCATAATGTATTTTATAGAGGCTGGCCCACCAACAAATTTGAGTCTGAGGTAGCAACTCTCAGATTCAGACTCTACGTGAAGCCAGACAGGAGGCACGTCGACGAGGTTTTTCTCTTACCCCCTACTCCAGTAATGTCGCTCACTCTGCCACTCCCCCTACCTCCTAAGCTCCTACACCCTCTCCTAAACCTAACCCCCTCCATCTAACTTCCCCTCTTCTACCTCCTACCTTCCCCAGTCAAATTCTTTTGCCATCCTAAATCCAGACACTCCAATCTCTACTACAGCCCCAACACCTTCCCCTCTCCCTCCCTCTTACACATTCTCTAATACCAATCCCCAATTACCATTTTGTTTCTTCCCCACACTCCCTTTATGTCTTGTCCATACTAATCAACCAGAAAACACCTTATGCCATATCTCCCTTTCAAACCACTGTCCCTTGTATAGTTATTCGTATCTTTCTTCGCTGCTGGATCACAGTGATTTCAGTCTACTTCCCCCCTTCCCACCCCATTAACTTCGTTGCTTTTGAAAACCTAATTTCCCAACTTCAATCACCTTTCCTGATTTTAACTGCTGCCACACTCTTTGGGGGTGATTCTATCACCAACACCCGTGGCTGAACTCTAGAGAGCTTCCTCTCCACAGCTGATCTTATTATTCTAAATACAGATCGCCCTACACACTTTGATACATGCATGCAGTCTTTTTCATGCATTGACCTCTCTCTATGCTCCCCTTCTATTCATTTAGATTTCCACTGGTCAGTTCTAGACCACTTTCCCTATAGTGACCACTTTCCAGTTCTCATTTCTCCAACTTCATATGTACCACTTCCTAACTCCCCGCGCTAGTGCTCATCCGTTTCAGAAATTATACAATTTTTCATAACTACAGTCCTAAGAGCTGCTCGACCAAAAAGAACCTCAAGACCCTATACCTCCAAATGTGTTCCATGGTGGAATTCTGAGTGCACTAAAGCACTCCGTGTAAAACGTGCAGCCTGAAACAGTTACCACTACAAACGAGGTACCCCAAATCAACTATCAACTTTTATCTCCTTTAAAAGAGCATCTGCCTATCTTCGTCGTACAATCCAAAATAGTAAAACAAATAGCTGGCGAAATTATGTTTCCTCAATTACATCCTCTACATCTATCTCAAATGTTTGGCACCGGATCCATAAACTATCAGGCAAACATCCCCCCCATCCAGCCCCCGTCCTCCGTATTCGAGAGGCTCCTCATCTCTGATCCTCCCGAAGTTGCTAATGAACTGGGTGATTATTTCAGCCAGGTCAGTGGTTCTCACCTTTCTCCACACTTCTCTTCTATTAAAACCATCAGGGAATGTACCCCCATTATCTTCACCCTTTCCTGTGCAGAGTCCTATAATGCTCCCTTTTCTTCCTCTGAACTCAGTGCTGCCCTAAAATCGTGGAGGCCCTGACAGTATTCACTACCGTATGCTCCGACAACTCCCATCTTCCTCCTTATCCTTCCTATTAACAATTTACAACCACATATGGACATCACGAAATTTTCCTTCTCATTGGCGAGAAGCTCTTATCCTCCTCTTCCTGAAACCCAAAAAATGGGGTACCCTCCCTCAAGACTATCGCACTAACTAGCTGCTTATGCAAACTACTAGAGCGAATGGTTAACTTCCGCTTAATGTGGTATCTTGAATCCCACAATCTTATCTCTCCTTCCCAGTTTGGTTTTCGCCGTGCCCGAAGCACAGCTGACCCCCTTGCTCATTTTCAGACATATATAACATCCGCATTTGCATGCCATGAATCCATACTAGCTATGTTTTTTGACCTAGAAAAATCATATGATACGACATGGAGGTACCATATTCTCCAACAATTGTCCTCTCTAGGCATATGGGGAAACATGGGTGTCTTCATAAAGTCTTTCCTCTCCCAATGCACTTTCCAGGTCAAAATTGCCTCTGCCACATCATCTTTCTTTCCTCAAATTGAAGGCGTCCCACAAGGCAGTGTGCTTAGTACCACCCTTATTCCTTCTTGCTGTAAATGACAATGCCTCAGTTCTACCACCATGAGCCCAGTCATCACTCTATGTTGATGATTTAACCATCTATGCCTCTGGCACATCCATACCAAATCTCTACCAATTTCTTCAATCTGCAATATCATCAATATCCTCCTAGGCCACAAACCACGTGTAGGTCCTCTTCCTTCACTCTTCTTATATGACACTCCACTCCAACACCATTCCTCTGGTAAATTCCTAGGTGTCATTTTTGACTCCAAACTATCCTGGCAAGACCATATTCTTTACATCAAAGAAAAAGCTCGCTGCCATCTCCGAATTTTACAAACCCTATCCCATTTATCCTGGGGCTCAGATCAAAAAACTCTCCTTCATCTTCATGTCACTTAATGTGGTATCTTGAATCCCACAATCTTATCTCTCCTTCCCAGTTTGGTTTTTGCCGTGCCCTTGTTTGTAAGATCCAGAGCTGGTTGTTCTACCTGTCCACACGTCATAAAACAACTAAATTTTGCTGGGTGCCCAGCCATGTTGGAATCCCCGGCAATGAACAAGCAGATACTCTAGCACGCTACGCTGCTAGACTTTCTTGTATAATCAATGGCAATCTTTTTGGTCAAGTCTCCACACTAATAAATTACATACTGTAAAACTATCAATCTCCTCCTGGTCAGCTCCATTCCATCGGTACAGACGTTGGGAGACGGCTCTCGCCTGCTTACGCATTGGCCACACCTGTCTAACACACTCCTATCTGATGTCACAATCCGATCCACCCCTATGTTCCTCTTTCAGTCTCACACATTCTACTGTCATGCCCACATTTTGAAGCAGCCCGTACCTCTACTTTCCCCCACCTATCTTCCCTACATAGACATCCCAACCTATCAGACATCCTTACAGAATCTCACACTTTCTGCTTTGACAACCTGTTTTCCTTCCTCAAACGCATATACATCCTTCACTTAATCTAACCCCTTTACATTACCACACCAGACACTAACCCATTCACTCACCAATTCCTTAACCCAGCTTTAACAACTAATCACTAACCCAACCACCCTTCACTAACATTAACTATAGTGCTACATGACCTTAGATGTCTAGCACATTTATTTTGCTTTTAACCATTAACCATTAACCATTCAAATTTGTAAGATATATTTTTGCCAATGTTAGGTAAAAATAGTGGTGACAGTTTTGGAAGTTTCAATTTTTTTTCTTCCCTCATTCTATAATTTGTCAAATTTAGGCCTAATTCTTTATATCTGTCAATATAGGAAGGGGAGTTTTTTTTGTTGTTGTTTTTTTAACTATCCCCAATTTAGTAAGTATTTAGGTATCTTTGCACAGATACCTAAGTACATGTGTATGGTTAACTGGGGGAAAATAAATATGGCAAACAAAATGTTATTCTTATGTTATTCTTTATTTGGCAAGAACAGCACATTGAACAATAGAGCTGAAAAGTGAAGGGACTGATGAAAATAAGCATGTAGAAAATATTACTGCTTGGATCCCAAAGTTTTGATTTACAAATATTCAATGGTTGACCTAAAGTATTTCAATATTTATTTAAGAGAGATCCTATCACAATTATATCTTTGATTTTTTTTTTTCATTGTAATTCACATGAATAACAATAACTTACATTCCCATCTTGGAAAAAATGGGCCAGAACAAAGATTTACAAATTATCAGTATACCATTTTAAGAAGAGACTTAAAATACAGCGTGATTATTACATCTCACATACTGTAAATCTAGATAACAATGGGACAAAACAAAGTAAACAGGAAATTCATACCAATGTATATTTATAGGACAAAGTTGGTTATATTCATAATTTCAGATGAAAATGGGAAAGATCTATTCTTGACAACTTTCAATACCTGATCAATAAGCCAGAGTGAGAACAATCCCCTGTTGCTGAAATGCATGTACACTATTAAGGAAAGATACTGAGAATTTTTTTAAAATTTTCTTCAGTACTAATTATAAGCTATAATGGAAAAATACAGGACTTAAGTACCAAAACCATTTTATCTGACTTAATTTGAGTAAAGTAAATCAACTTTGCACAGGCTTTCAATCAGATGCTGATGTTCATCCTTCTATCCAAAGATTACTATAAGTATGACAGTAAAAACATTATCTGCATGGATACTCTACACAATACTTGAAAGAGAAAAAGTTGAAAAAGTCCTACTTTTCTATAATGTTGATTTACAGTATAAAAAACAGATTGGCATTTGACTTACCCAGTTATATTTAAGATTAAACTGACCATCTGTCAGTTAGGTTATACAGGTTGGAACAAACAACGACCACACAACTACAGAAGATGAGTGAACAGTATTGCTGATGCGTGGAGTTTAAGTTGATAGATGCACATCAAATAACAGGAGCCTTATATATATATCAATCAATTTATCATAAAAAATACAAAAGAACTTGTGTTAAAAATGATAAAAATTTAGAGACTGAAAAATAAAGAAAGATAAATAAAGGGAGCACCAAAAAACTTATTATTTCAAAACAAATTCTGAATAAAAAATATATGTAAACATTTTTAGTAACAATATCTTTATATAAGCCAAGTTTATAACCCCATATTTTTAATAACATTCTATATGCAATAAAATAAACAACAGGCTTATTATATAACAACCCTTCCAACACTTTTTTTTCTTCTTTAAAACAAAATTTATGACAAATTTAGAACATTTACAGAAGTCCCATACAAAAGTTTTCCTGCCTATTACTTGAAAGTAAGCAACACACTCTTTACATAAAGTTCTTGCTATGATTTGCAATCAGAAAAATAGATGATATATAAAAAAGACTACCCCCTCTATATCACTGACTGAGGTGTCATGAAAATAGCTTGTAAAATGTAAACTATTATGTTTTGTCAATACCTCAAATGTGTAATCAAAATGCCACAATAGCATTATTCACACAACTGATACATAACTGCCATATGTTCTATGTTGGGGAAGATCTAATCTCCCTAATACACTTCTAAAATATCTCAAGTCATGGAAAAATAAAATACAAACAATTCTTTGGCTAAAATTAAGGCACACATCAATACTAAATATTCTGAACAAGTACTTACTATTAATACTTGAGAGTGATACAAATTATGTCAGTTGAATATCATTAGAAAAATCTCACATTTTTTTTCTCTTGAAGTCTATGAATCAACAAATCTAATTCAGTTCCACCTCCTCTAAGATTCTTTTATAAATAACATCATTATTTGCAATACGAAATGCATAAACAAATTAACACATGATAATTAAACTTTTGTCTTTACAAGAGATATGAAAACTATGACATAAGAGGTGGTATTTCTATGATATAAATTTATAATACAGGTATTTTCATGTTATGCTTGATATTAGTACTAGCAATAACATAGGAGTCAGTCATGAGAGTACTATCAGTAATGCTAAAATTATTCCTAAATCTACATCCTGAAAACCAAGAAATACATGTTTTTTTTAAGTAAAGCAAAAGTCCATATAACACAAAAACTTCTGAAAGCAAAAATATCAAAGTTGTGCAAATGTGAAATTCCTAAGAACTAACAGCTAGCATTATGGCTCTCATATAATGAAATTTAAACACTAACTGTAAAAGCAATGGCCAATATTTCTATGAGAAAATGTAGAACTAGATAGTACCTTACGTGTTTGCTTTTACTACATTGTGAAAGTTATCTGTCCACTAGCAAAAACTAAACAGAAGACAAACAAAGAACAACATAAAACAATTGTATGCATTTCCATACATATAATCTTTAGGACACATACAAAATACATTTCTGTAAATGCCTAAATATTAATTTCATACATACACATTAATACACATATATATGAATACCTAAATAATCATAAATACTAATGTCAGCTGAAGGTTTAGTTTATATTAAAATGTATAATTTACCTGCTGTCTAACCAACCTGG
>NC_061822.1:36258457-36260957 GCF_019202785.1 Penaeus chinensis | reverse complement strand
GTACTCAAGCAGGCATATATCATCTATTGCCTATCATTCTGCAACGAGTGGCAGATCTGGAGCGATGTCAAGACAACCAGGGTGACGCAGTCCATACTTACACTATGCAGGTATTTGTCAACACCCTGGAAATGAAGGTTGAAGTGTTCTCACATTCAGTCTCACATACAGCAGTGATTGATTTCATACACTCGGGTGAATGCATGTCACAGCTGATGTCTTTATAATACATAACATAATTTTAAGCATCATAATACAGCACAATCAGGACAAATTTGTAACAAATACAATAACAAAATATGTATAACTCAGAACATTTTTAAGGTGTATTGATATCATTAGATTGCAAGAAAAGTGTCATGTGTTAAAGGAGTCAAGAAGCACTTGCTAGTGAGAAAGATGCGTTTCCATGGCAATATATAAATCAATCTTATTATCATAAAAGAATCAATTCATTTCTGTTAATTCTACGAATTAATACCTCATACAGACTATTACAGTGTTATCCATTATTGTTAATTCTACAAATACTTCATACAGACTATTCAGTGCCAAAAGAAATTACGGAATATATTACATAGAAACTGCTCTTTTCACTCTTCGTGCAGTGAGTGAGATGACAGTGAAGAGAGCACTAGACACTGGACAGGTGCCAGAGGAAGCGTTGAGTATACAGGTTATACACACGTTGGATTAAGATTAATGCCTGTGTGACATACAATTTTCTCTGTTTAAACAGTTTCGAAGACTCTCTTAGTTCACTACACGAGCATTACTATGTACATTTCCATTAGTAATTTCAATATAAAGGACAATTTCAAATGGTCTACAAAATTACTGGCAGAATTATATGTTTAACGAATCTGCACCAGCAGGAAGTTACCCCTCATTACCAGAATTAATGTATCGGATGTACTGTACCACCCTCGTCACGGTAAACATAATTAATACTTTATAGAGCTGTGTTAATTGGTTATGGCACAACTGGCTATTCACGCACGATGAAATGGAATAAGTTATAAACTCTACGCTATTGTGAGTAAAAATAATGAAGTTGCACTGGATGTCCCTAGTATTACACCTTCCAAATGCTTGTAACTCTGTCACTATACATGTGGTATGTGCAAAGTATTTCCAACTGAATTTACTGTTTCTGTGGCATGTTAAAATGGGAAAGAAGTATATTACAGTACGTTGAATAAGAGATAAAAAAAAAAAAACACTTAAATTCAGCTTTACATGATTGATAAATATAGTTTTAACTGATTCATCAATAAGTACTTCCAATTTCAACATTGCAGAAACATAATTTATTTTCATATACAAGTTCACTAAAGTATAAATCGAACCTTAAATATTTAAAAATCTAAATACATATATAAAAACTATCAGATTCTGTATGTAAAAGGGTTCAAGAAATTGCATAAACCATAAGCAATTAAAAAAGTAACATTCCGTGTAAACTAATTTTCTTGATGCAACACACCTAAACATTCCAACGATGCATGTCTGATACAAAACTTTATTTCAAAATTGAAAGACATTCTTTTTTATCACCTCTGACTTACAAAGTACATCCATGGTTCACATGCGTTGAAGCCTTTAAAATCATGACAATTGTACATAAAAAAAGAAGGTATAAACATGTAATACAGAAGGTTTGAACAAGAGAAATTGTTGTCATTACACATATATACAAAACTGGAAGTTCATATGGTTTATAAAAGCAGTCAATGAAAAAACAAAAAAACATCCACTATCCAAAGGAGTTATAATTAACCGTCTACCTTACTCTGAACACAATAAAGGTAGTAGTAGATATAATGAAAATAATAGCATTCATTACAACATCAATGGCCATCAATTAAATACTTATTGATAATGGCAAAGAACACAATAACTATAAATTATCAAACAAAAACATAACATGACGATATCAAAACAAAAGCAGAAATGAGAAAATAAATCGCACGCACAACAAAAGCAATGGAAAACACCAGCAATATTAATGACACCAAGCAGCAAACCGCACACCTGTAAGCACTACCTTTTTTTTTTGTTTATTACCTACTAAGGTTTTCTAACGAGAAGGAAATTTAATGTACCATATACACATATTAAACTTTCGTTAGCGTTATAGGAACATTATACATTAGTTAGTAAACATTCTCTTTCCAGTGATGGCAATTAAATCGGGCAATGTTTCCTACGAAGAAAATACAAACAGCAACATGTGTACATTCAAAAACAGGGGGGAAAATGCCGGAAATGAGAAAAAAGGAGAGTAAATCGTGACGTTTCTGACTAATTTTAATTCGTCTTCAGATATTATTAAGCGTTTCGTTTTTTGCTTCGCCTTGAGTTCGAAACGTCACGGTTTATTTTCGTTCTGTGGCTCTTCAGTTTAATATAATCTATCACAAAATAAACAGAGAAGCGAAAAAAATGTTTAGAGATTATAATGATAAAAAAATCTCTCTAAGGTAGGGGCATTCAGTAG
>NC_061822.1:36235957-36240957 GCF_019202785.1 Penaeus chinensis | reverse complement strand
GTATGTGTATATATATGTATATATGTATATATGTATATATGTATATATGTATATATATGTATGCATATATGTATATATGTGTATATGCATATATGCAGATATGTACATATGTATATATGCATATATGTATATGTGCATATATGTATATATACATGTATACATACATATATGCACATACACATTTATACATATATATATACATATGTATTTGTGTATGTATGTATGTATACACGAACGCACGCACGAACGCACGCACGCACTCACCCACGCACGCACACACACCCCCAACACATATATATGTGTGTGTGTGTGTGTGTTTGTGTGTGTGTGTGTGTGTGTGTGTGTGTGTGTGTGTGTGTGTGTGTGTGTGTGTGTGTGTGTGTGTGTGTGTGTGTGTCTGTACGTACATATTTAAAAAAAAAAATAGACACTACGAAAAAGGTATACCTGGACAACGATAAATCTAAGGCTTTTGCCACCCACGTTTCACTACGGCTGTCAGAATGGTGTCGGGAAATATATTACACAATTTTGGTAAAGTTGATAAAAGTAATATACTCTTCCCTACGCACATCACAAAAAACGTAGTACCTTTACAGGGTTTCGCTCGCCGTATATTTCTGGAAAAAATCTATTTGAAATACAGCCACAAGAAAATTATCCACTTCATTGTCCAAGGCCAAAACTGTAAGACATATTGTAAAAAAAATGTGATGGCGCCGTACATATAAATGTGCGCTATCACCTCTAGCATGATACTTGCTTCTCTTGTATTCATGAAAGGCTGTTGGTCGGATGAAAACATTCTTCATGTTTTGAAGGTATTACTAAGGCACAAAAATGCTTATACTTGAGCGATGCAGAGGGAGAGCGAGCGAGAGAGGAGAGAGGAGAGAGGAGAGAGGAGAGAGAGAGAAGGAAAAAGCCGGATCTGACATACGCCATAATCATCGACTTTTCGTATTGACTCTTAAGGCTCTTAATTAAGCGGTTATTCAGAAAGTTTCGCTCCCTCTAATTCTATATAACTACTTCATCATACGCTTCTAATTTGCAGAGTAACACAAACAACCAATTTTCCCGCCGCGCAATCTACTTCGTTAATCAGCCTTGGTCCCATATGCTAGCCTTCCTTCTAATTTTGCCAAAGACGTACCCCTAGGCCTATCGATCTCCCGTGTAATTGCGTCAGGGGCCACGAGCAAATACATGGCAATGCATTTATAACCTTTATAGGACGTTACGAACACGACACTGACCGCAGGTGTTTACATCACACACGTTAACAAATCACCATGCTAGAGATACATGACCCACGCCTTGTAGTGTATTTTGATATCAGCGTGTAGTGAATTCCTGCTAGCGTGATCGTAAAGCATTAATAGATATCGATGTTCATGTTTGATTGTTGGTTTGTTTCACTGAAGGAACACGTATTGAACGTTATCACAAGATCTTCGCATGCGGATTCTTTATAAGAATATAGATACAGGTATATACTACTGTTATTTGCGCAAGTAAGATTATAATGATAATGGTTATTCATGATAATAATAACACTGATAATAATAATAATAATAATAATAATAATAATAATAACAAAAATAATAATAATTACTACAATACTAATAATAACAGCAAAAACAACAACAACAATGATCATGATTATGATGATGATGATAATAACAAAACAACAATAATAACAATAATTATTGTAATAATGATGATAATAATAATAATAACAATAATAAAAATAATAACAATAATAAAATGGCAATAATAATAATAATAACAATAACAATAACAATAATAGGACTAACACTAAAAACAAAACAAAAATATGATGCTCAAAACGGTTATAAACACGATTTTCCTAACGCCCTCATTAAGAGCATTTTGTAATAGAGAGAAATTACCATAAATTTATCCTCATTCATGACCACCAAAAAGAAAACAGGTTCATAACGCTGCTTTTCCTCCCTTTCTGGGAGAGAATGGGAAGGAAGGGAGAAGGAGAGGGAGAAGGAGAGAGATAGAGAGAGAGAGATAGAGAGAGATAGGGATAGATAGATAGAGAGAGAGAGAGAGAGAGAGGGGGAGAGGAAGAGGGAGAGGGAGAGGGAGAGGGAGAGAGGGAGAGGGAGACAGGGAGAGAGGGAGAGAGGGAGAGAGGGAGAGAGGGAGAGAGGGAGAGAGGGAGAGCGTGAGAGAGAGAGAGAGAGAGAGAGAGAGAGAGAGAGAGAGAGAGAGAGAGAGAGAGAGAGAGAGAGAGAGAGAGAGAGAGAGAGAGAGAGAGAGAGAGAGAGAGAGAGAGAGAGAAAAGAGAGTGTGTGACAGTGAGAGTGAGAGAGAGAGTTAGAGGGAGGGAGAGAGATTGTAGACATACAGTTATTCCAATAATTGCCACATGCATTCACATCAGTACAAATGCCATATAACTGATTACTTCGATTCTTAATTGCGTTTTTAACCATAAAAATAATTACAGAGCGATAATGATCATTTCACCAAAAGACCAAGCATAGATTTCCGGCACTGCTATGTTCTCCCTTTGGCAACCCCAGAACCTGCCAGATGCACAATGCTTGTCTCCGTAGCGTGTGGACATACACGAACGCTCGTGTACACAAACGGAGACACGCGTATCCGGAACCCACGCTCATATATACACGAAATCACGGGCTTATTTATTTTTTTATTACTCATCTCGCACGTTATCCGCTACATTTTACGCGCGGAATGAAGAAAAAAGAAATAATAAATTCTACAGTCGGCGAGGGGGAAAATTTCACGATGAGAGTAAATGAGAAAAATAATAAGTTCGGTGTCCCTAGATAGAGAGCTTAGTGGATCGCAGAGTGAGGCAAGTGGGAGACGTACCCCCTGGGGTGATGGGAAGGTATGTATGTGAAGAGAAGGAAAATAAGAAGGAAAGGGAAAGGAATGAATGAAGAGGAAGAATATGAGGAAGAAAAAAGGGTCAGCAACAATACGAAAGACGAAAGTGATCATTAAAATGTATTTAATTATACACTATATGTATGATGTTCATGAATCAACGGCGACCAAACGCAAACACCAACAACAGGACAGATGAGCGCGGAAATGCAGAGCGATTCCCCTAATTACAATACAGAATTACATTACATTCCGATTTAGAGCGAGGATATCAAAACGCATTTGTAATTCGCCTACTACCCATGCAAAAATGAAACTGTTGACTATTCTATCAATGCTTCAAAGCATGCAGAGTTACACTGGACCCAGAAGTACACATAGATCGAGAAACAAAAAGAACATAGACATTGTGCAAAAAGCGAAATGTGGGGACGGTGAGACAGTGACATATGACATGTAAGATAAAAATTACATTTACATAAAATAATAATCGATATGGAAATGACGGTCAGAATGATTGATGTTCTACTCACCATTAGCCTCCCCGACAGCTGAGGTAGCAAAGTATACGAAAAAATATGAGTAAAATCGTTGCACGTTCTTTAAAAATCTTACAGGTGCGATGTTTCATATGGATTCATGCATGCAAGAATATATACACGTTTTCTATATCACGTGAGATTTTTCAGACAGCTTTGATGTTTATATTTCAAAAGGGTACAATATTATCGCCAGCTTATTCTAGTTAGTCCATTCAATTGACTTCACTCTCTTTTATTCGATCCTGCATCACAATTTCAACTACTCATGCATCATCAGTATATGAAAAGTAGTTCACATAGTTTTTTACATACATTACAGGATATACTTGACATACGTTGCAATCTATTTGCTTCTGAATTCACAGTTTCAAATTACTTATATCTTCATTTATCATGAATAGGTAAAAATCAATAAACATACCTTTGTTCCTAAAATATTACAGAATATTCATGGTATATATGTGCAAACGAATTAGACGGAAGACTGCAAAGAAATCCACAACAGCAAGACAGGATGAGAGTAGAGATTAAACGAAAAACGAAAACAAAGAAAGAAAGGTGGAATTTTCGCAATAACGATGAAAAAAAAAAAGTTTAGGGGTCAACGTAACAGGACGATGAAGGAACGGAAGGTACAAGGGCCGGTGCTTGGTACTGAGGTCGTGGTAGATTAACCTTGACAAAAATCAATGGTTCTCCGGCCAAACAATGGGGCTGATCCCTAAATCTACCGCCTAAGACCAATCACCTAATAATGTCAACGTCGGGGGTCTATTTGTCTCCCAGACACCCGGGCGGTTTGAGGCAGTAATTCTCTCCAGCAAAAACTACATCGAATGGCGTCGGTCGTACAAGTCTACGGTATTGCAACACCACCTTTAACTTACTTGCCTATGATCAGATTTACAGCACACACAGACACACACACACACACATAATCTATCTATCTATTTATATCTACATCTTCATATATATATGTATATATATATGTGTGTGTATATATATGTATATATATATGTGTATATATATGTATATATATGTATATATATATGTGTGTATATGTATATATATATATATATATATATATATATATATATATATATATATATATATATATATATATATACATACACACACACACACACACACACACACACACACACACACACACACACACACACACACACACACATACACACAAACACATTCACACACACACATATACATATATATATACATATATACACACATATATATATGTATATATATATATATATATATATATATATATACATATATATATACATATATATATATATATATATATATATATATATATATGTGTGTGTGTGTGTGTGTGTGTGTGTGTGTGTGTGTGTGTGTGAATGTGTTTGTGTGTATGTGTGTGTGTGTGTGTGTGTGTGTGTGTGTGTGTGTGTGTGTGTGTGTGTGTGTGTGTGTGTGTGTGTGTGTGTGTGTGTGTGTGTGTGTGTGTGTGTGTTTATGTGTGCTATAAAATTTTGTTGTTCATAAAAACATTAAGGCTAATAACAATGACAC